>NC_136605.1:20230039-20257539 GCF_910589615.1 Taurulus bubalis
GAGATGGAGGAGGAGGAGGAGGAAGGAGGAGGAGATGGAGGAGGAGGAGGAAGGAGGAGGAGGAGGAGGAGGAGGAAGGAGGAGGAGGAGATGGAGGAGGAGGAGGTTCAGGTGATACATTGGAGAGGAGAAAGGAGGGGGAAGGAAACAGAAGAGGACTGCGCTCCCATCTTTATTTACTGAAACGGGTTGGGATGCAAACAGCTGCAGTGAGTTTATGACGTTGTGATAAAGCATCTACCGTGTAACACACACACACACACACACACACACACACACACACACACACACACACACACACACACACACACACACACACACATGCTAATCATCAATGCAACAGACGCCTCCATGTCCATGCAGACACTTTCATGTGTGCAACGTATAGGGTTGGAGACATATTACATATACAAATTTGTCCAATACTTATAATGTGAAATGTGTCAAATTATCTATCTGGCAAGAGCTTTAAAAGGTGAAATAAAAAATGAATCCGTGAGAAGTTTTCAAGTCAAACATTTGCAGGAATTTAAATCTCAAAGCAGTGGAGGAATATCAACACCAACTCCTCCTTCTCTCCTTTCCTCCGCCCTCCATCCCCCTCTCCAACATCCTTTTCATCCCTCCTTCCTTCCTAAGTTCCTTGACCCTCCCCTTCACCTCTTCTCACTCTCTGAGCCCCCCACATCCCACCCCCCTCATCTAAATGTCTCTACATTATCCCTTATACCCTCCATCTCTCCTCTTAGCCTCTAACCTCCCTCTCTCCATCTAAGCCCCACCCCCTCCCTTCCTTTTTCATGCTCCCATCCATCCCTCTTTCATTAGAGGAGAGCAAACTCAATCCCATCAGATGTAATAACCTAATCACACTCTATACTCAGGTCGATCAGAAGGGCAGCGGTGTGTGTGTGTGTGTGTGTGTGTGTGTGTGTGTGTGTGTGTGTGTGTGTGTGTGTGTGTGTGTGTGTGTGTGTTTGATATTCTTCAGCAACCAGGAGTTGAACGGTCGGGTGTACGAGGGTTCAGGACTTCAAGAACAGAACCTGCCTGAACCATGCAGATAAAGACACTTTGCATGTGTGTGTGTATGTGTGTGTGTGTGTGTGTTTCATCAATATGTTGATCAATAACATGTTGTGACATTATTTTGTCCTGCGACACATAATTGCTCAAATACATTAGTTATAAAAGATGGATAAATGATTTATGACGCTATCAATCTTCACATATCATCTCATTTTGAGGTCAATTATAATACTTCTATTATTTTGACGACCTAATATTGTTGGTTTATTGGCTTTATTCACATTTAATGTCAGGAGGAATCATTTGATTTCAGATATAAAACATCCTTATTTGCCGATAACTCAAAAGGTTTCCTGTCAGAGGAACTCTCTTCTAGCGGCGGCCATGACGTCCTGCCCTCCAGACCCCCGAGTCCGTTTGTCCTCTTTCCTCCTCTTTCCTCCTCTCCCGCTCATTTCTGATCAACATCTGCTCCCTCCCCCTCTCCCCCATGTTTGTCTTTTCCTCCCATCGAGAGTCCCTCCGATCCAGATTTGGAGTCGTTCGGATTGTTAACTTATTTCACCATCTGCCACTAAAAGCAGACACTCTCTCTCCTCCATTAACTCAAAAATAACAGCCCCGCTGTGATCACTACTTTCAGGATGTTGCCAACCGAATGACGAGTTGCCGCATGTGTCATGCAGCGTGTGTGTGTGTGTGTGTGTGTGTGTGTGTGTGTGTGCTCCAGATTGGCTCATCTCTGCGAGGTCCCTGAAGGCAGCACGATTCAGAAACAGAAACTCATAAATCAGCTCGTCCCTGAACTCGTTCCTCCTCGCTCCCCTCTTTCATCCCTCCATCCCTCCATCCCTCCATCCCTCCTCCTCCTCCGCCGCCCCGGAGAGGAGGCGGAGGCAGCAGTGACGCAGCTACAGCAGGATTCCCTCTGTCTTTCTTCTTAGTTTCTTTTCTTTAACCTTCTTTGTTGACGCCACTTTTCTTTTTCCTCCATGCTGAAATGTTTTTTAGAGCAATTTTACATCAACTTTACATAATAAATGATGTTCTATTCCTTCGCCGAGGAATTGTTTCAAACAGTGAGAAGTGTGTGTGTGTGTGTGTGTGTGTGTGTGTGTGTGTGTGTGTGTGTGTGTGTGTGTGTGTGTGTTCTCTGCTGCAACTGAAACACTCCTGACATGCAGCTCACCTGCACACAAGGTGAGATTCTCTCCTATGGCATCTGTCCCATCAAGTGTGTGTACAGCGTGTGTGCAGGTGTGTGTGTGTGTGTGTGTGTGTGTGTGTGTGTGTGTGTGTGTGTGTGTGTGTGTGTGTCTGTCTGTGTGTGTAGGGGTGTGTCTCACAGCGTGTCAGAGAGGAAAAAGGGAGGAGGGAGATACAGAGAGCCCTAAATAAAGCAGCTGCATCTGATGGGGCCTGACCTTCAACCAGTACACACACACACACACACACACACACACACACACACACACACACACACACACACACACACACACACGCCTTAAATGGCCACGACCACACAGACCCTCACACATGGCGGGTTTATATCACCTCTTGCATTAGAGCATAACTCTGTTGATATTCTAGATTTTTCTGATCATTAACAAAATACTAAATCCAAAAATGATCAGGAAACACATCAATGAGCTGACATGTACTTGTACTGCAGTTATTTTTAGGAAATCTGTTGGTGTGAGGCGAGTTGAAGGGAACCATCGTGCTCTACTTTCTTTAGCTTCATGTACTGAGCAACTTTCCTGAGAACTAACAGCAGGTCTCTTCTTTACAGAGAGCAGAGGAGAAACGCCATGACTTCAGTCTCTACAGTGGACTTGAGCTCCAAAAACACCGGATCCTACAATTCCCACAATGCAACTAAACTGCCATGGAGCCAAATCCAGGTCAATAGTTTTGAAAAAGAAAAATTGAAACTGAAAGTTTAAGTTTTGGTCTTGAACTTTTAAAAACAACGTATAAAAACAGTTGTTTGGGTTCAATACAATTTCTATTCAGTTCTGGAATTCTTTGGAATAAAATGCATTTTTTTATTTATTTTTTTTGCAGATTTTATATTTACAGTTTTGAATCTTATTTTTAGTTTTCAAATATTTTTGGCTTCAACTGCATGGGTGTGGCTTCAACTACACGGGCGTGGCTTCAACTGTATGGGCGTGGCTTCAACTACCTGGGCGTGGCTTCATGAGTGACAGCATCACAATGAAGGCTGAGGACCTGCCTCAACTACGTTGCCTGTGAGGAATATATATATATATATATATATATATATATATATATATATATATATATATATATATATATATATATATATATATATATATATATATATACACAGACTGGATAGAGGGAAGTCAGAAGAGTCTCTCCATAAAGAGGCATCACGTCATCCTGTAACAAATAGAGACGATTCCCGCTCGTTCGTTGCAGACGACACGTGAGACTGTCAGACATAAACATCCTGACTGATTACAGCCATAATGGAGGGCCACTTCCATCGAGCACGGTATTCTCCCTCGCTCTTTAATGACACCGTTTTCGACAGGATTCTGGTTGCCTAGTTACCGACCGCAGTCCTGGGATTCCAGAGGAGAGAGAGAGAGAGAGAGAGAGGGAGAGAGAGAGAGAGAGAGAGGGGGGGGGGGGGGGCGGGAAGGTGGAGTGTTTTCTGTCTTTTGCCTGCATTTCAGCGACTGTGTTTACATTTTTCTTTGATTGTTTCCTCTGTATTTTCACAGCCTTTCCACCCTCCCATCTTCCTCCTCCTCCTCTTCCTCCTCTTCCTCCTCAACTATAGTCTCACGCTCCATATCGTCAAGGGAGAGAGGGGGATAAAAAAGATCACCTCCCTCTCGTTTCCCATCTCTTTTCTCCTTTTCCTCTCCTCTGCATGCCAAAAACACATCACCCCGACATGGCATGTAATCCAGTGTAATCCACTGCATATATATATATATATATATATATATATATATATATATATATATATATATATATATATATATATATGTATATATATATTTGAGCTATCTCCTTGCATACATGAACACACTGTCAGCCTCTCTCCAAATTGTTTCCATCCATTGATCCTGTTAAACTGTTCTGTTAAAGGAGCATTTATCCCACAACGTATTACACAAAGAAGCCAACAGACAGCACCACTGTACCAGGATATTAAACTCCACAGGGAGAGCACAGCGTTCCCAAACTAAAGACACAACTTGAATAAAACATTTACAGCTTATGTAAACCGAGCTACTCTGTCTATTTTAAACCAATCATGCGTGAGCTGGCATTGGAAGCAGCGGGCGGCCAAAAGGAGCGACTGTACGGGGAACATTAGAAATGCGCAGGTATCATTATATACCAGACCATTAAATTCACCTGGGGACGTATGCATTTAAATACCAACGATTAAGGATAATTACAAGAACGAGACTGAATGAAAGGAACGGCGTGATACGAAGTGTAAAATCGGTGAAGAAATGTGTGAAATAAGCGGCTTCTTCTCAGAAGTGTTTCAAGGAATAGCTCACGTATCTTTTGTTAGTTAAGCTGCAAACAAAAGAATCACTGTGAGCGCACGGCGGCTTTCTGTAGTTCTGCAGGATATTCTGCATTCAGTAAAAGGCCGCGATGTCAAAGTGCTTCCTAACCTTTGTTATGTTGCTCTGTCTCGAAGTTTACAGAACGATACATCACTGGATGAGACGAGACTCCCATCAGCCATTCTGCCGAGTGAAGCCGATGCGGAAGTGTCTTTAAACGTGCATTATCTTGAATGGCCACCAGGGGGCAACTCCTCTGGTTGTATAGAAGTCTATGCTTCATGTGTTAAAGCTGTAATCTCTCTCCTGACCACCAGGGGGCAACTCCTCTGGTTGTATAGAAGTATATGCTTCATGTGTTAAAGCTGCATTCTCTCTTACAGCCAGCAGGGGGTGACTCCTCTGGTTGTATAGAAGTCTATGCTTCATGTGTTAAAGCTGTAATCTCTCTCCTGACCACCAGGGGGCGACTCCTCTGGTTGTATAGAAGTATATGCTTCATGTGTTAAAGCTGCATTCTCTCTTATAGCCAGCAGGGGGTGACTCCTCTGGTTGTATAGAAGTATATGCTTCATGTGTTAAAGCTGCATTCTCTCTCCTGACCACCAGGGGGCGACTCCTCTGGTTGTATAGAAGTCTATATAAATGACTCTACTTAATTTATTCCCTCAGTAAACATTGTAAACATGAGTTTATGTCTCAATCTCTAGTTTCAAGTCTTCTTCAATACAGCATGATGTTCATTTAGTAAATTATGGTCATTTAAAGTCAAACAGACCATAAAGCAGGGGACGCTTTAGGGCGGGGCTACGAGGTGATTGACAGGTCGCTACTAGAGGCGTATACAGCGTCTCCATGTCACTCCTCCTTATTCTAAATACGGTAACTTCCCCTCACTGGTTGTAAAAATGTCAAGACGGTAAAGGCCGTAATCCAAGATGGTGGACGGCCAAAACGCTTAACTTCAAATTAAACTATTTGCAATATCACTCCGTCAATAATGCTGAAAAGTGATCATATAGTTAGTTTTTAAATAGAGAAAAGGGATGCCGATAAAACAATTAAAATAAACTTGATCTCTGATGTGAAGCTGGAGGAGAATGACACACAGACTCCGTCACAGAAACCAACTGAAAAGGTCAAAGCTCATTGGATGTATTTCTATCTCCCACCAGATGGCCATATGGCCTGCATGGCAGCATATGGACATCTGGACACCAACCAAGTCATGAGCTGGACACCCACACACACACACAAATGCCCACACACACACATAAGCTCACACACGTGTCTGTAAATGAACATGCATGTTTACTAAAAGCAGAACACGCACACCTTCACACAACGTCGCCGATGAGACGATCGGTGTGAAAGCCTGCAGTCGAAGGTGTGTATATCACTGCCGGCCCTCTGTGTGAACCTGTGTGTGTGTGTCTCCAAGTGTGTGTGTGTGTGTGTGTGGCCATGCGTGTGAGTGTGTGAAGCCATGTGTGAGCGGTGATTGTTGGCAGCCTCCTCTGTGAGCTCACCTGATTCACGAGCAGCCTGCACACGGCCACTGGGAACTTACATAAACCTCCCATCAGGGTTCATTTTATTAATTTTTTATCTTACTTCTAAGCTGATTTTAATGCTGAAGATAACCACTGTGGAATATTAAGAAGAAATTTAGCATCAGCTACATATTTGGCATTCAGTCAATGCTTTTATGTACATTTGGATTTGATTATTATTTAAAAGGGAGTCCAGTGTGATGCTTATGTGGACCATTACTTTGTAGACGGAGATGTATTACGTGTGTATATTGCATCCCGACTGGGTCAATGGAAATGAATTATTTAAGATAAAAGATTATTATTTTAGCATACGGACATTCACTTTTATCTACAGTTCATTTTCAGTTAAACCGGACAGCTGCAGCCTCCGAGATCAATCGTGTGCACTTCTTATTAAATATTAAGAAACCACAGGGTTGAAAAAGGAATGCTTTTTAAATTCGGGATTGATAATATTTAGTGTTTAGTTTCAGCTAATTAATCGAAAAGACTTACAAACAGAAATCTGATGAGCTAAATGCTAAAAGACTGACTTTCCCAGTTCAGCCTTGAAAACCATAACTTCCCTTTTCGACCAGTACTCACCGGTACACGATGCTAGTACTATGTTGTGTCCAACGTGTGGACACAAAGCTGCATGAAAGAAGACATCTTTGCTGAATGTCCCGTTCAGACCCAGAGAGGTCGTGTGCTTTCAGAATGTGTGCATGAACTGGTATGTGTAATGAATTAGTAATTCGCATGCGGCAAATGTTATTTATTGCATGTCGTTTTAACCCCCAAAGGCGGCTGCTGGTCTCAAGGTCGAGCATCGGCTTCATTCCAGCTTCTCAGAGAGGATGGACGTTCTCTCACTAGTTTAATTTCACTTCTGCAAGAGCTGCAGCTTAACTGACTCGTGCATTTAAAAAAAGCGATAAATAAATAATGGTGTACAATAAGCGCGCTGAATACTGCACAAACATAAACAACTTGATTGATTTTCAAGAAGCCGATGGTGTAAAAACACAAATCTAATTCCGAGCTGAAATCGATAAGCGGACACAAATTTAGTTTAAAAATGCAAAATGACAATAAAAAAGTGCCACAATCTGATTTTCTTTCTGTCGTTCTCATTATGTTCGTTGTGCTGCAGCTGAGTCATAATTAAAAAGATCCCACACTCAGTTTGACACGACTCTGTGCCAGACCAGGGAAATAATATGTACAAAATGATCGTCTGTGTGTGTGTGTGTGTGTGTGTGTGTGTGTGTGTGTGTGTGTGTGTGCACCTCCACCTTCACCTCTCCTTTAACACAAAGGAGACGCGACCCCTCCCCGGTTCCTTTGATCACGAGCACATTGACAGGGTTATTCCAGCAGAAGGAAAAGTCACTAAAAGATGACATTTGTCTCCCCTCCATGAAACCTTTCTGTCAGGCTTCCCTCTTTTTTGTTTTTTTTTCACTTGGCAACTGAGAGGATCGCTCACATAGCGGAGCAGAGGAGGAGCCGAAGGGAGAGAAACACAGAGGATTCATAGAAAAGACTGAAGGAGAGAGAAAAGACGAGAGGAAGAAATAACAGAGAGGAAAAAAGTCGTAAGGGCTTGCAGTATTTCTATTGCAAACACGGTACAGCCTTGTCACACACACACACACACACACACACACACACACACACACACACACACACACACACACACACACACACACATACTGACCATGATTTGGCGCGCTCTACAAAATGTTCTGCTTATTGCCCCTGAGCTGTTAAATAACTCCGCTTCCACTGCACTCATCCCCAGCACAGCCAACCATGGCCAGACGTACACACACACACACACACACACACACACACACACACACACACACACACACACACACACACACAGGCCCAATCTGACATCCGACAGATTGGCGAATGTGTCGTTTTCGCCGCTTTCTTTCATTTAAAGCCTAAATCTGCAGCACTTAAATTCCCGCCGAAGACTCGGCGACTCAGAGAGAGGGAGCCGCACAAAATGGAGAAAATAAATAAACAAAATCTAGAGACAGAGTAATTGAATTTGTTTCCATATTTTCATGCCGCGTTACCATAGGAACCACATTTCCTCGTAGCACATCCTCACTCACACGTTGTTCTTCTTCTTTCCCTTTGCAGAGTCCGATGTTTTAAGCTACGGGGCGTTAGCCTGATCACAGTCAGCGGGTAACGGAGGAGGAAACTGGAGCGCGCGGCTTCGCCTGTAATTGTAATTTATTAGCTGCAATTAATGCAATTAAAAGAAAGAGTGCGCTCCAGTTCCTCCCCCCATGGGCTCCACTACTCGCTGATTGGGATCCACAACGGCCCAACTCTGGGATGTGAGCGATGGGCCTTCATTCATTCACCGCAAAGCGATTGTCATTGTAAAGGAGTATCTGTAGAAGTGAGCAGAAGGATGTCTGTGCACGTTCTACAAATGGGGCGATATTTGCAGCTCTCGGATGTAGCGTACGACAAAGACAAAGCTACGACAGAGTGAGTGTTCACGGTGCTTTGAGGATATAAACAAGAGCCCATATGTCACACATTCAACACACACAAAAAAGTGAGTTCAAAATCAATGGAATTAAGGGGAAAGTTTAGCAAAAGAAATCAAGTATATCCAAAGATATGAAGCTATCGAATGCAAATCTGATCATCGTTTTAAGCAAAAGGAAAGAGCAGCACTGCAAGTGAAAGCAGCGTTGCTCCAAGTGTGTGTGTGTGTATGTGTGTGTGTGTGTGTGACTCACTGTCACTGCAAGAAGACCATGCAGACTCTTCCCCTGGAGAGAGCTAACCAGTAGATTGTTAAGGTTTCTGCTTTTCAGTAAGAAATATCATATTTAATATATTATAACTATCAATATTCTGTTCAAGTACCTATTTAAAAGAAACTGACATTCATGTCAAAACCAATTAGCACTCTGGAAGTGTATTTAATCTATTCAGATATTCTCTGGACTTTGGAGGCGACGTATAGCTCAAAATAGAAAAGGAAACTAGTTGATATGTTGAGTCCTCTGATATATATTTCATGTATTATTGATAGAAGGACCCGCCTGTCTGCGTAACCTCCAACGTTCAGAAGGAGACGACAGAGGTCCTCAACCTTTTCACTTTTACTGGCTGAGGGACGTGTCTCACTAGACAAAACCTGTGCGGTTAAACAAAAGAATGAAACAAAACACCGATGCTTAGTTTTCACGTTCACTTCAGAGAGAAAAGACCAGCGTCTCGGGTCTTCCTTGCCGCCCGCTATAGTGACAACAACGAGAGACAATCAGCTCTCGGATGTAGCGACAGTGGTGGGTATAGCTAGCTGCATGCTATTGGCTCTAAGGATTCAAATGAGGTGTCATTCACTCAAATCAACCAATCCGTTGCAGAGATATAGTCCGGCGTAATCAGTCATATACACGTATGAATATAGAGTTCGGTAAATGATAAAATTCAAATGGCACACATAGTGCCAAAATGCCCATTTTGGAAACCTCGCTTGAACTGTCTGAACAAAAAACTCTTTACTTTTGTTCTGCTTCGCTTTTTAAAAGTCAAACTTTGCAGAGAGACTGATCACATATTGTGCTTATGATTTGGTTTATTTATATAAAGAGGATATGTCACTCTTACCTGTCTTAAAAACTTGAGAGCCCTGCATACTACTTTACTGGACCTCAGTAACGCGCTTTCCTGCGTTACCCAAGCCATGTTTACCAGTCCGAAAAGTTCTCTTTTAGTGGCGCGTCACACGACACTTCCTGCATGAACAGTAGCAACAAGCTGCTAGCTAGCGCTGCTGCAGCTACTGCCCGCGACCTCTCTGCCCAAGTCGGGTGTCGAGCCTGGTCCCGCTATCTTCGGTGGTTTTCGGGGAGCTAGCGGAAGTTAACGGAGAGCTAGCTGAAGTTAACGGAGAGCTAGCGGAAGTTAACGGAGAGCTAGCGGAAGTTAACGGAGAACTAGCGGAAGTTAACGGAGAGCTAGCGGAAGTTAACGGAGAGCTAGCGGAAGTTAACGGAGAACTAGCGGAAGTTAACGGAGAGCTAGCGGAAGTTAATGGAGAACTAGCGGAAGTTAGCGGGGAAGTGACAGAGCGCTAGCAGGAGCCCCAGCTGGCGACAGCGGGGAGCTAGCAGAAGTTTACATTCTCTGTAGTGCATTTATATGTATTTAAATAGTACAGTAAGCGGTTCATGATTGCAATCAATTAAAGAAGCATCTCAAGCCAGTCGTCAAAAATAAAGAACTTTACTTTCAATACATCCCAAATATACCAAAACTAACAATAAAAGGGCTGTTTAGGAAAGTTTGTGTTGTACAACAAAATTGCTCTTTCATATATATTTTTCCCCACGATGGAAAAGTACAATTTTCCCCAAAACATTTCTATTTGTCCTCATAAAAACACAAACATGCTGAGAGGAGATGGAGAAGGTCGTCTGTCTGCAGCTTCAGCCCAAAAAATAAAAATAAAAAAGCAGAAGTCTGCCGTTCCCGTCGGAGCTCGGTGCGACGCTGTGAAAGGACTCGCTGCCCGTCCACCCACACCAGTTGGAGTATTCTGGTATGGCTCATTCACACCGATAGAGGCGACTGTACATACTTTATCTGTTTCTATGGAAACCGCAACTTGAGACGCAGTCGGCTACGAAATCAGTGACACTTGCTTCAGTCAATCTCTTGTGTGAGCGTGTGTGACGGACACACACACACACACACACACACACGCAGTAGCCCTCCCACTGTCTGTGTATTTTCACTGGACAGGTTTGGTGCAGCGGTGCAGGCTGGGGTGTTCAGAGCAGTCGACAACGCCTCACATTTCTCACTTCATCTTGTTTGTGTTGCTAAAGAGGCAGAAAAGTCCCGAGGGCCGAACGCTGTGGGAGACGTTGTGTAGTAGAGCAACACAAAGAAAAGGTATTTGTGTTGATCAGCAGGTCATTTCTCCTGCTTTTAATGGAAGGGGGAAAGTAAACACACTAGTGAATATAAGAGTGGCCAAAGGAAACTAGAGGCATGATGTGGAGTCAGTCAATCTGGTCAATTAGGGTCCACTTAGGTCATTTAAGGTTGAAAAGTTACATTTAAGAATAGGCTTTATGAATAATTATGATATGATGTGTCTGCTGTAAAGACATTAGCACATTGGAAAACACATGCAAACAACAACACAACATTTGGTGAAGCACACAAACCCGCGTGTGAGTTGTCTGCCTGCTCTTTTTCCTGCACGTTCTCGAGGATTGGTCTTAATGAATATGGAAATCTGTTAAAAATAATCCACATTTCCCTGTTGCCCTTGATAAGAGAGCTCGTTCACAGTCTGCACAAGAGGTGGAGTGTGTGTGTGTGTGTGTGTGTGTGTGTGTGTGTGTGTGTGTGAAGGAAGAGTGTGGGCATAAGTAATGAACGTATTGTCACATCCTATTTGCTGTACTGAAGCTCCGCTGCTCTCCTCTCCCGCGGGAGGAAACACAACCCACCTGGTTTCTCTCCGATGTCGGAGCGGGAAAGAAGGAGCGAAGGGGCGAAGCGACGGGAAAACGATATGAAAGTAGAGAAGAAGTAGAAGAGAGGAGTAGGCGGGAAGGAAAGGAGAGGAGAGAAGGGAACGAGGGTCGAGAGCAAAGCCTTTCTGATGTTTGCGTCTTTGCACAAACAATTTCGGTTCAAACAATCACCTCCGCTGTTTTGACCTTTTTTAATCCTCAGCAATCAGTGTCTAATGCTTGATTGCGTGTGTGTGTGTGTGTGTGTGTGTGTGTGTGTGTGTGTGTGTGTGTGTGTGTGTGTGTCCACCAGTTGGGCCAATGATCAGTTGTTTAACTATACTGCAGACAAATCGTGTTTACACTGCTAATCCAGCTCACAAACACACACACACACACACACACTCTAACGCGTGCTCTGTGTGGGCTTTTTAATACACATGCGGGAAACAAAACAAGCAAACCTTTTGTCACTAAATGTGTGTGTGGTTTGGGTTATGAGGACTAACACTCCACACCTGCTGGAGGATAAACTGGTTTCTAGGGATATCTGGATATCCATCAGCTGGGTTGTGCATCGTGCTAATGGAGATGATCTATTCAACTACATTCTGTGTTCATGCATCATCTACAATTCATGCAGGAATTCTAAATGTTCACTAATTTATTGCTGTTAATTTAAAGTTTCCGGTGTATGATCTTTTCAATAAATTGAACAAAAATGCACATTACTGTGTATGTATGTGTTGCATTGAGTTTTCCAAACTCAGGAGAGCAATATCTAAGTCGCGCCTGATGACATCATTGCACATAAAAGATCCCGGTCACTTCCACCCAGTGAGGCCCACAGCTCCGGCCTCCCACATTAGAGCCAATATGAGTAATAACACTTAATGAATAGCCGTCTCTCGATACACACACACCATTTACGTACACAGCCGTCTTATCGTAATGGCTTTACTGAGATAACGCAGTTATTCTGTATTTACCGACTCCCTGATTAACAGCAGAGTGCATCCTGTTTCCATCGGAAAGAATACGCGATATGTGTCTTAACGCGTAATAAGCAAATAGGCAAATGTTCTCCTTCTTTATAGTTCATTGTGTTTAAACGCATCACAGCAGCTCACAGTGCACGAGGTGCTTCACCCAACAACACACGAGCACTCCGTCTAAACGGCGCCTGTGTTTACTCCGGTTAATATTAACTCCTGTACTTCCTGTGCGTCCCCTGTTGCCACGGTTACATTGTTTTACTACTGTTTACCGATCTCTGTGAGCAATCGGAGATGTTGAGATATGGATTCATTTATTTGTCCCAGACCCTGAACAACATTGAGTCAGTGCTCGGAGTCTCGGCCGAGACTGACTTGATTGATCGGTTTGAACAATCAAAGCGATCAGCGTGACTCTCTCTCATATTGTGTTTTGGTAATTGATGTCTCCTTTTGGATTAAATGGAAATAAAATCTACTCGCATGTTGATTACGAGTGCTCTGAATATTAAAAACACACCTATTTTGTTGGGCTTCTGCTTGAAAAAATTGCGTACCCATAATCAGTGTTGGGGTAGTTACTCAGAAAAAGTAACTAGCTACTAGTTACTTCTGAAAATTGTAACTAGATTACTTTACTAGTTACTGCATTTGAAAAGTAACTTCACTACTAGTTACTTTACTTTCCATTTTGTTCACACGACACTTCCTGCATGAACAATCTACCGTAAACGTCGGGTTACGAGCCGCTACTACCTTCGGTCAGAGTCCCCGTTAGCTGCCCGCTGTAGCCAGCTGGGGCTCCTACTAGCGCTCCGTCACTTCCCTGCTAACTTTCGCTAGCTATCCGCTGACTTCCACTAGCTCCCCGAAAGCCACCAAAGGTAGCGGGACCAGGCTCGACACCCGACTTGGGCAGAGGGGACGCGGGCAGTAGCAGCAGCAGCGGTCGGTAGAAGCAGCAGTGGGGAGCTAGTAGCAGCGCTAGCTAGCGCTGCTGCTAAATTGCTACAGCGGGAACACTGACCGGAGGTAGGAGCGGCTTGTAACCCGAATTTTACGGTATATATATATATATATATATATATATATATATATATATATATATATATATATATATATATATATATATATATATATATATATATGCATTTGTTCTCTATGGACACTTGTTGTGCAGAACAGATATATAGCGCCATCATTTTAACCAATAAATGAAGTCTTGGTCATGTTCCCAAGGAACTTCTGCAGACAGCCAACAATAACTATTTTGGTTTCATAACAAAACAAAACTAGGGGCAAAACGCAGCGACACTGTCAGCATTCATCATTGGCAGCACCATCCTTCTCCATAAACGCATCAATAAAATATTCAAACTCCCTATTAACAAGGAATCCATAAAACCAGCTATTTGACTTCTGTTTAGCAGATCTCGGCGCTTGGCTGCAGTGAATGTAAATAAACCAGCGAGCAAAATGCCATGAAGTAAACTTTTCTGCTTCCGTATTTGGCCAAAAGAAAACGCAGCGTTGTGGCGTGGAGAGCTGAATCCCTCCAGACGCCAGACTCAGCGAGGCACGGATTCAACCCGCCCTGCTCCTCGATGCGGCGCTATTGCATCGGCGTCAATACAAGATTTAGTGCAGAATATTTCAGCAATGGGGCGAAGCTAATTGACCATAAAAGCTCCCCTTGAGTAAGGTTGTGTTGACCGGAGGACTTGAATTAATCTCTGACCCTCTGTGTGCTGCGATGTACTCAGCAGGGAACGTGTGGGCGACAGGACTTTTCAAACACTGACTCACTCTCCTGTCATCCTGATGTTCACACACACACACACACACACACACACACACACACACACACACACACACACACACACACACACACACACACTTTCTGATTTGCCCTCCACAGAAGCCCGTCAGTCCTCAACCCCGACCTTGACCCTGCTCCTCGTGTATTTTAAGTCCATTAACCCTATTATTTCTTATCCGATCTCAAATCCTAACAAATACCAATACAAATGACCTGGCTTTGCTTCTCAACTTTACAAACTTTACTCACTGCAAAGGTATGAATATGAGTACACACACACACACACACACACACACACACACACACACACACACACACACACACATACATTTCTCTCCTCTCACGCACATGTATTTGTCATCCATGTTCTGCAGTTTTGTACTGTAATGCATTAGATTTGAACTAATGCCTTCATTATAAGATAAAAGTGACAACTATACGCTTTTAAGTGCTGTTTTGTAGGGATTACAGACATTTATATGTATGGTCCCCCCCAGTTTTAGGAGACCAAAACTATGAAACAACAAAAAAAATCTAATGATTGTCTGTAATATGTCGTTGTCTATCAATCAGGGCTGCGTTTCCTTTTTTAGGGCTTATTATTAAAGCTTCAGAACGGATATTGTATCATCTCCTTTCAAAATGAATTTCCAATTCTGGCTATACGGGCACATTTTGCTTTGTACAGAATAAGTATTGAGGTTTGATACCCAGCCCTACCAGCTAACATGACCTCAAACTGTATTCATCCATCTTCTTGCTTGTTTCAGCTCCTCTGGATTGAGGTTAAACCCCCAAAAAAAGAGAAAAACCTCTCTCTCTATATATATATATTATTTACTTTCTCTGTAGGTTTAAAACCATTGCACCACTGCATTGCCGTGCAATTGAAGAGGAATCCTGTCCTGTTCATCTAATATATATGAACACTCTCTCCCTCATGGCAGAGAGGCAGCACTTGAACCTCACAGTCACGGTTTCATTCCCGGTCCGCCGTTCCGCAGCCGACACAACACAAACCGAATATCTCCTCATCCTCTGTCTCTCTCTCTCTCTCTCTCTCTCTCTCTCTCTCTCTCTCTCTCTCTTTTATTCTTCCTCTCCATCCACCAACTCTCCACTGTCTCTCTTCTCACAGCCCTCCTTATCTCCCCCCTGCTGTCCGGGAGATGTCACATGCTTGAGAAGACCGAACAGAATGCTACGTCCCCACTTGACAGCTTCCTGCTGTAAGTGTGTGCATGCGTATGTGTGTGTGTGTGTGTTTGTGTGTGTGTGTGTGTGTGTGTGTGTGTGTGTGTGTGTGTGTGTGTGTGTGTGTGTGTAGAGAGAGAATGGAGCATGTCAATACACAGCCAACCTGCTCCAACCACAAACTGGATAATGCTTTAATGCAATTGTGTTCCTATGGGAGTACAACACACACACACACACACACACACACACACACACACACACACACACACACACACACACACACACACACACACACACACATAAATACACTATGAAACAGAATTACATTTAGCTGACGCTTTTATCCAAAGCGACTTACAATAAGTACAAACTCAGAACAACAAGTACAATTTCTTCAATAAAGTCAAACGACAAAGTGCTATCAGTAAGAGACATTTAAGTGCTACTAACGTAATACTACGGGGCTACCTTCCTTATTCAAGAAGGAGAATACGAGTAGAACAAACATTCAACTGTTTTCTGTGGCCATTTGACTAGTAAAAAGGAAAATGGCGATTGTGGTTATGGTGACAACAACGCCCTTGAAAGAGCCGCTCTCTCTAGCGGCTAGCTAGCTTGTCTCCCTTCGGAGTAGCGAGCGCTGCCGCTGCCACCCGCTGTACGACTCATTTCCTGTCGCCATGGTGGAGTTAGCTAGCAAGCTACGACAAAGTCAACGTTTGTCTTTCTGGAAGTTTAATTCAAGCCTCTGCAGCCGGACTCGCAGCACAGTCTTAGTCACTGTTTTATACACTGGCTAGCTGTCTGCGCGTTAGCTAGCTAGCTTGCTAATACCACCATGCTTTATTGCTACACTGGTGAAAGAAAATGAGCCGAGCAAAGTTGTCACTGATCATAATGATAATGCTAACTCTGTGACAGGAGTGTGTGGATGAAGCATTAAGTGTTTCATTTTAATCCTTTACTCCGGCTCTCTAGGCTTTGTAACGCTACTGCAAAACTTCACCTCAGTGAGTCCGCGACCTGCCTTAAGTCGGTGTAGTTCATACAAGAGTTAGAGTGCCACGTTGTCACAATGGCAACTGTGCTAGCAGCCGTTTTCACCACCCTGCCACGTTGATTTGAATGGGACTGTCCCTTCCACTCCTGTTTTATTGCCTTGATGTCAACGCAGACATTTAGAGCACTGTGATTCTAGGCATGTGTGTGTGTGTGTGTGTGTGTGTGTGTGTGTGTGTGTGTGTGTGTTTGGAGACATTAGTCCATTAGCTAGCTGGATCACACTTTCTACAAATAGAGCTTAAAAACCAACTTTGATTCAGTTGAATACAATAGGATTAGCCTAAAGCCTTTATATACACACAGACACTTACTTTGTTCCTCACACTCTCTCACTCCTTCTCGCTCACACACACAGACGACAAACCGAAACACTCATCATCCGCGTAATTAGTCTCTTTTATTTAACCTGCACCAGATCTGTGCACAGTGAACGCTCTGGCTTTGTGTTCACGCGGGAGCAGTTTTTCTTGGCCGGCGCTCCGATTGTTTTCCACGACGTACTGCGAGTCCCACAATAAGATCATCGCTTGCAAAAAACGTGGAAAAAAATCCAATAAAACGTAAATCCGGTATCCGATGTCTGGAGATGTTTTCGAATCATTTTCCGCTTTTCAGGAATATTTATTTTGCAGCACAATGCATTTCCACGAGCCGCTTAGAAACTTCCTGCAGATTAAAAACGAGCTTCATAAACACAATTAGGGCTGACGAGCTAAAAAAGAAACAATGTAGCCTCCTGAGACCCGGCAATGCATTTTTGTGTTTATTTCTATTTTTTTTTAGTAGAGAGCTCCTCATTCATTCAGGGAGGGAGATTCAGACCTTTTTATAACAAACTATTTGTATTAACTTATAGAGTGTGCTTTGTATTTACCCAAATAAGCCATAGAGACTGCAGCCACAGCAGTATGTTGATGAAGACCTGTCCTGTACATGTTATGACATTGTAATAAAGTAATGCTAAAAAAAATAATCTTTGCAATGTGTTTTTTTACCACCCCAACACTTCATTTATAAAAATATATATATATATATATATATATATATATATATATATATATATATATATATATATATATATATATATTTAACTTTTTTTTCTTTCCTGGGTCTCAGGAGAGTAGATAGACTAGCCTATAGCAACGATCAAGGCTGTAAATGACCCACAATGCAACACTGCCTGTCAAAAAGATAATCTGCCTTTGTGGACGCATCACTTTCTAGACTCTAATCCAACCCCCACTTTTCAATATTTCATTTCTATTTCAACGAACGTTTACTTCACTTTATTAAGAATTTACCAAACAAAAGTTGTATTCCGATCACGGCCGTGACGCCGCTAACGGCAGGTTGCAGGGATTACTGCCTAATTCTCGCCACCTTCTGTCGCCCACAGCAGCTGGCATGCATTAAAGTCCACAGCAGCCGTCTGAAGGCGGCAGGTGTACGCGCTCCATCTGTGTGCGTCGTCAACGTGGGACCAAGCATCCGTCCACTAAACCCTGTCCACTCCAGAAACTATTCAAGCTGTGCTTGATCCATTTTTATTTAACGCCGCTATTGCATCCTTTACTGTTACTTGTGTGTCTGTGTGACTCTGCAAAGCAAGTTTCCCTTACGTGTATGAACACATGCATATGTTTTTTTGTAAATTAGTGATTCATCATCAAGTTGTTCGTCGCGGTCCTTCTCTCTCACACAGGAAGTGACTTCATAACAACACAACAGTTTGCAGAGTAAAAAGAACAAAGTAGTCGCATCTCTCCTCGCTGTGAAGTTAAAGGTCAGACCTGTCTCTGCCTCGGAGATAAATCGGCTCCCATCACATCACCGTGGGTACATCTTTTTGCTAAACCAGAACAAACACTCACACACACACACACACACACACACACACACACACACACACACACACACACACACACGCTTTGACCGGAGTGGCATTCACTGTACAGTTGCAAAAAAACTAGAAACATTGCACTGAACATGATTCAGGGAGTCACCCCTGGCTCACAGGTACACACACACACACACACACACACACACACACACACACACACACACACACACACACACACACACACACACACACACACAGCTGGTTGCTTAAAGCTGTAGTCGTAGAGTTTTAATGTCACATTGATCTTCTCTGTCACTGCCACTTATTGCTGAATAAACTGGATTGCTGTCTTCGCCCCCTTCCTCTCTCCTCTCTCCTCTTCTCTCTCCTCTCTCCCCCTCTCTCCTCCCCTCTCCTCTCCCCCTCTCTCCTCCCCTCTCCTCTCCCCCTCTATCCTCCTCTCCCCCTCTTTCCTCCCCTCTCCTCTCCTCCTCTCTCCCCTATCCTCTCACCCTCTCTCCTCCTCTCCCCCTCTCTCCTCCTCTCCCCCTCTCTCCTCCTCTCCCCCTCTTTCCTCCCCTCTCCTCTTCTCCTCTCTCCCCTCTCCTCTCCCCCTCTCTCCTCCTCTCCCCCTCTCTCATCCCCTCTCCTCTTCTCCTCTCTCCTCCTCTCCCCCTCTCTCCTCCCCTCTCCTCTCCCCTCTCTCCCCCTCCTCCTATCTTCTCCTCTCTCTCCTTTACTTTAAGTGTTGCTCTCTGCTGCTTGCTTGATATATGTGGAGACAAACCCAGAGAGATGCAACGACAGGTTTTGATTGAATAATGAAAGGCAGCATGTTCTCCTGTCACTGTGCGCTGCTTCCACACTACATTAGTGTGTGTGTGTGTGTGTGTGTGTGTGTGTGTGTGCGTGCGTGTGTGTGTGTGTGTGTGTGTGCACAACATGTAGGCCCGTGGCATGTAGTTTATGGTCAGAGAAGAGAGGAGCCACAGATTGATGCTCTCTGCCGACGGCTCTTATTGAGCCTTCAAAACCCATTAGTTCTCTACTATCTCTCTTTCTCTCTCTCTCTCTCTCTCTCTCGCTCTCTCTCTCTCTCTCTCGCTCTCTTGGTGCCTCTTCCTCGTCTTCCTCACCCAACCTCAACTCATTCGTAATGTAATTAACCTGACTGCACGCCCTCTGCTGTTTTTACCCTCACTGCACTGCTCGTCCTCTTCTTCTGTTCCTCCTTTTTCTTCATTTCGGTCCTTTTATAGCTTCCCTTCCTATCCTCTCCATCTCCCCCACTTTCTCACTTTCTCCTTTTATTCTTTTCCTCCTTGTTGCTTTAGTTACTCCTTCCTTTGCTCTTTAAACTTTACATATTATGAGAATGAAGTAGATTGAAAGTTATGTCAAAAGGTGGGGAGCACTGCTTGATATTAATCACCTTAATTCAATATTTTTTCCAATGCAAAGGTGTTTTATTCCCAGTTTTATTAATATAAGGGTTATTTTACAGCGCCATTAATTTCTTAAACACATCCTTGGACACTTTCTGGAAACAAGTAAGAAATTTGGCATTGAAATATAGGGAAAATAGAATTTGCTTGCAATGCACTGATAGAAGTATGATCTATGGCAATGCATTGGAATTACAGCAACAGCATCAATTAAAAATTGTCTCCATTGTTCCTATAATAAGTACACATGCCGCTGGTTTCCATTCATGTCTTTCTGGTATAAAACCAGCTGGTGGTGACGTCAAACTGAAGCTCTGCAATCCGTATCAGGGAACACGTCTGAGGTCTGTACGCGTTGTAACACCACATGCAACACAGAAGGAGCTTTTCACAGCCTGTACTTCTGCAGGACACGTTTATGATCCCTGATACTTGAGGTGACCCCGGCAGGGAGACTCTCCCACTCACAACCTAGATGTCAGCTACCAAAAAGTAGGTTAAGGCCTCTCCAACATGCATGCATTGATCAGCTTTACCGTAAATATGCCATCATACGTATATCAAAGCCATCATATTAGAGATGGATAAAATTGCCGAGACAGAATTTGTGTTAAGACGCCAATTATAAGCGCCAGTGGGTGTGCAGAGACGAGCACCGGGAGCCAGATTTACAGCCTATACACTGACAGTATTTCAGTTCAAACCGACAGATTTAAAGGCCAGCTGGAAGACTTCAATGAGTCTACAAATATTGGATTATTCCAGGCTCTCCCGAACACTGGCGTCGTCTCTGCTGCGGTATTTCTAACCTTTATATCTGTCCATATCTGCTTATGCTCTCCGTCTTTATATCTCCCTTGAATCAAATGTCATCAAATCCGACTCTGCCCACTTCCTCTCTCTTCTCGTGTGTGTGTGTGTGTGTGTGTGTGTGTGTGTGTGTGTGTGTGTGTGTGTGTGTGGAGTCACTTACTGAGTCCCTCCATTAATCCTAATGAGAGGAGCTGCAAGAGGCTTGTCATTCCATTAACCCCATGAGCATCCTTCTTCTATTTAACACACACACACACACACACACACACACAACACACACACACACACACACACACACACACACACACACACACACACACACACACACACACACACACACACACATACACAGGACTGGTGCTCACATGCATTTATAGACGTATAGATCTGCAACCCGGCCATGTGTGATTGATGACGTTGAACTCGTCATGAGGTCAAAAGACAGAGAGGCACTGCGCGCGCACACACAAACACACACAAACACACACACACACACACACACACACACACACACACACACACACACACACACACACACACACACACACACAGTACAAAAAGATGCAACCTCCACAAAATTGACAAGAAAATGCCTTCACATCCATTTTATATTTCCTCTGAAGCAGCTTAGAAGTTGGATCTTAGTCCACACTAAATATCCTCTATTGACATTATATCAACATTATATGAACATTATACGGAGCTTACACTGAGTGAAATATGCTAACTCAATCGTATCACTCTGGATAGAAATATTCTACTATACCGAATGTTTCATGCTCCATTTTACCGTAAAAGTCGGGTTACGAGCCGCTACTACCTTCGGTCAGTGTCCCCGTTAGCTCCCCGCTGTAGCCAGCTGGGGCTCCTGCTAGCGCTCCGTTACTTCCCCGCTAACTTCCGCTAGCTATCCGCTAACTTCCACTAGCTCCCCGAAAACCACCGAAGGTAGCGGGACCAGGCTCGACACCCGACATGGGCAGAGGGGACGCGGGCAGTAGCAGCAGCAGTGCTAGCTAGCAGCAGCGCTAGCTAGCTTGCTACAGTGGGGACACTGACCAGAGTTGGGAGCGGCTTGTAACCCGACTTGTATGTTATACACATTGTATGTGTCACATATTTTTAATCTTTGGGAAACGTTTGTGCTCTTAACTAGATTCTAAAATAACTTTTCTGTGGGTTTTGAACCCTCTTTGGCTGCACGACACGAGTCCCATCCACCTGCGGATCACCAGGGGTTAAGACCTTCACACTCTTTAGAAATAGCAAAAAAAAAAAGTTTCTTCCTTGACTCACAGCTTTCGTGACACTTTGATGACTCAACACACAGCAATCCGCTGCACAAGAGGCCGATGAGAGCTGACAGCAGCCTCGAGAGAGGAAGCAAAGCAGCCGCATGACATGCCGTGTTCTGGGCAACATGCGTGACTCACTCGTCCTCCACCTTTACGTACACGACCCACAGGTGAAGTCCTCACCCTCAACATATCTAAACAATACAAAACAGATGGTGTTTGTCACTATATGTTGTGATGGAGTCCAATGCCTGAACTGTGTGGATGTTCTGCTCTGTAATCTAATTCTATATCCATCCGGAGTCCTTCATCGTTTCTCATGTCTTCCTCTGCTTCCATTCCCAGTTTGGCTCCGCCCCCTTTCTGTCCCCTCGCCTCCTCCTCCGTCCGTCCACTGATTTTCCCGTTTGGCTTTTGTCTGTGCCTGTGTTGCATTAGCTGCTGCCATGTTTATGATCTTGCATGCCTGAGCGCTCCTGCATGCACATAGCTGCATAGTGTGTGTGTGTGTGTGTGTGTGTGTGTGTGTGTGTGTGTGTGTGTGTGTGTGTGTGTGTGTGTGTGTGTGTGTGTGTGTGTCCTCCTCTGCTGTGCTCTTATTAGCCGTGTCGACGCGGGGCACGCTATTCTTTTTGAAGGATCAGAACGACAGATTTTTCAGAATAAGAGCGCATCTAGATTAAAATAATTCTGTGACTCTCGTCCCTGTTGGATCAGACGAAAGTTGAGTCCGGGACGTTTCTCCTCACGTGACTCGCTTCTAAAAGAATGGTTGAAGGTGCTGTAATTAAAACATCAAAAGATGGCTTCCCTTTGATGGATGCTGACAGAACGAAACCGAGGAGCGGCTCTGCGAGGCTCTACGTGAGCTAAATGCTAAACGTTAGCATGATAGCGTGCTCACAGGGAAGTTAGCTAAACAGCTGATTTGTCATTTTGCAGATATTTGGTATTGAGGACATTTTAAATTGAATCTTCTATGAGGACTATAAGGATATCATTAAGGAAAAGTCAAAGGATCATGCAGGGTCACACTAAATAGTCCCATGTCTGCTTACTTTGACGTACTAGCACAGCACGTGAAGTGCATACTAAGCTAATAGCTAAATGCTATTTTCTGGGAGATGTTTGTGTAATGCCGTGTTCACACCGGACGCGACGCGAATTTGCGGCGCGACCAGTTTACATGTAAAGTCAATCCACAGACGCGCTGCGGCGCGAATTTGCGAATTTGCGAATGTGCGGCGAGATAGACGCGTTGGAGGCGGCGCGAACAGAACGTTTGACCTGGGGCGAACAAAGCGAAGGACGCGGCGCGAATTCGCGTGAGTTGAATTCTCCCAAGTCTGGCGGAGAAATCGCGTGACGCAAAGTTGCGGCAGCCAATCAGCGTTGAGAATCAGCGTTGAGAAGCTCCGCCCGTCACCACCGCCGTCTCCCCGTTTCTGAATGAAACTGCTGCTGCTCCGCCTGAACCAGCGCTGACAGCGGCTTCATTGAGACGCTGTTGTGGGACTACGGATAATAGTATGAACCCAGACACCATGGAGTTTGATGTTCCGACATATGTGGAGTTTACACAAAAAGTATAAAGCAGAACTGGTGGTTATTTTCATGGTGGATGGCATAATCGGTATCGTTTTACGGAGATACGCGAGACGCAGTTCCTGGAGGAGTCGGTGAAATTCACCGAGCTGTGTGCGGCTACGGATGATGTCATGAACCCAAATACAAGGGCGTTTCATGTTCCGACATGTTTGGGACTTCCACAACAAATATAAAGCAGAACTAGTGGTTATTCATTCCATGGTCGATAGCGGAAATGAAAGCTTCGTCGCTTGTCTCTCACAGAGGCAAGCGACAGAGCTAAGCCACGCCCCTTTGGTCGCGTTTGGTGTGAACACCCTCTTTCTACTCGCGCGAGTAAACTTCCGCGGTGGACGCGGCGCCGCAAATTGGCGTCGCGTCCGGTGTGAACACGGCATAATAAGTATATCTGTCCCTGCAGGCGTCCTCTCCCTCCCAGCCCTGGATGACAGCGGTCCTCTCCAGATAAGTACAGACATGAAGCTAGGTGGGCTACGACGAGGGTAAAATTAGCAGCTATCCACGCTGGGCCGCTAATGCCACGTCCCTCCTCCCACGGCCAACATTGTTTCATCCATCTCTACTTGTTAGCGTCAAACGCTTCAACAAAGGCACACACATTTGGAGGTGGAGGTCATTTTGCACTCGCACAAAATCCACCCGGCACGCGGAAGTTATGTCACCGCCCACTGTACACGACTCCGTTTTGAAAGTAAAAATGTCTTCTGTCTTTATGGCCGCTCTCAAGTGTGTGTGTCTCTCTCTCTCTCTCTCTCTCTCTCTCTCTCTCTCTCTCTCTCTATCTCTCTCTCTCTCTATCTCTTTACACACACACAGGAAGCAGGGTTCCCTCGAAACAATAACACCCTTAAAATGTGTCGCCTCACACACATTCACAGGCTCCACTTCACCTGATAGCAATCATTCAGAAAAAAAATAACTTAAATGCTTGTGAGCATATTCTCACACTCTCTCTCTCACACACACACACACACACACACACACACACACACACACACACACAGAGAGAGAGCATAGCTCCCCATGTCAGTTACCAAATTAGGAAATAATATGCAAGGACGCACAACCATCATGTTCTGCTCTGTTTGGAAACACACACACACACACACACACACACACATTCAGGAGCTTCCAGAACACCACACATGCTGCGCTTATCTGATCTGCTTCACTAATCAACTGCAGTCTGCGTAACTACTCCTTCCTTCTTCCCATATTTAACTCAGGAAGAGAGACAGAAACATTTCTATTCACATCAGAAGTCGAGCGGCGTCTCCACTAGCCGCTCAGGCTACGTTAGCTTGGGTTCGATAGCCTTTTCCGATCGCTCATTGAGTATAATCCGGCTTGGCTTCCTCGCGGCGGAACCTCGTCGTGACGCGATCGTTTTCCCTGGAGGAGAGTTGCACAAACAGACACTCTTCGGCTGAGCTCGTTGAGAGCCGGCCAGCCGCGTCGTTCCGGCCTCGACGGGATTCCACGATCGTGATCGAATCTGCCGCAAAATGCAAAAAAATGAAAACCCCGCCGCCTGATCGTTCTCTGCTTCCCCCCCTCTGATGATCAGGTGGCGGCAGCAGCCAGAAGACGGGGTTCATGAGAGATGTGTCATCCTCTCAGCGTAAACATCCAATATGGAACCAGCTATGGCGTCCCAGCAAGCGTTTAAAACATCAGAGAACACGAGTGTTTTCATGTGAGGAACGTCGCCGCTCAGCTGCTGATCTGTAGCCCAACGACTCAACTCTCTTTGAGAAACCAAAGCATGAAACACTTTTTACATTTGTGTAAAAAAAACACAGATTCTCTTGATTTCATCACCGCCGGATGTGTCATCAACTTTTGTCAAAGATGAGATTTATGTTGGCTCTGAATTTTGTTTACTTTCCAATTAAAGATTCTCTCTCTCTCTCTCTCTCTCTCTCTCTCTCTCTCTCTCTCTCTCTCTCTCTCTCTCTCTGCATCAGCGGCTGATGTAGTGAAGGATAACAGGACAATATGGACTTCAGTTTCTCTGTCCTGCGCCGGGCTGACAGATGACGCTGCTATCAGACACACATCCCGCCTCTCTCTCTCTCACACACACACACACACACACACACACACACACACACACACACACACTCTGTTCGTTAGCGCAGCATCTCGTTAAGTCTCTGGCGCTCAGCTGGCCAAAAGGAGGAGAGTCCGGCGTCCAGCGCAAGGCCGCCAAACCGGAACAAACCAGATCAGAGCCGGGTGCGTGGGAGGTCTGTCACACACGCTTCATGTTAGCACTCCTCTGCCCGCAGTGGGCTTTGGCACACACACACACACACACACACACACACACACACACACACACACACACACACACACACACACACACACACACACACACACACACTCACACACAGACATCCACAGAGACACAGTGACACACATGGGAACACAAATGCCAGTTACTGCACAGGCTCCCTGCTGCTGCTGCTTTATGCACGAACACACACACACACACACACACACACACACACACACACACACACACACACACACTGTTAGAGGAACGATGCTTCTTAATTACATCTTAATGTGTTGTTAACACGAAAACTGATGATGCCGTCGTCCAATTAGACGTCTGCAGGCCGGAGACACTCACCGCTGGAGTTGATGCTTCTAGCTTTTTGTTTTATACCTTCGGGAGCGCAGAAGAAGCTCAAGGCCGCAGAAAGCAACTCACACCACATTCACTCATTTCCCCACAGCTCCCACAGCTCCACCGCGTTCACGGTTGCACTTTACAACGGCACAGACTCAGTGTCAGAGAGATTCTGTCTCCAGAATCCACTCATATCGGAGTTCCTCTCCCCCGTTCCCACACAGCGAAGAGAGGATTTCACAGCAAAAACCCTGATATTCACCACATGCACACGGATTGATTTTGACCTCACGGAAGTTCTACAACGACGCGATGTCCGTATTGATCCCCAGCAGGGAATCGGGTCGTTAAAGCGGCAGAAAGGGAGCCGTACGCGTGAACAAAGGAAAAAAATAAGGTACTAAAATTAATCACAGAGCGAGTCAGGTTCCTTGTGTGACAGCTTAATTTCCCATTGGCTTCCAGCTGGGTTTTTAAAGCTGATGCTGTTCCTCAGTTTTATATGTCAGGGACCTCTGACCTGCACATTTATGACAGAGCAGAGAGGAGTGATTACGCCGCTACATTCATAATCTATACGTGCACATAGAGAGTGCAGATGCAGACACATTCTCCTGCGCGCAGGTATTTTTAGATCGTTATTAAACAACATCATCCGAGCGGATTTTTGGCGCATTATGCTTTCAGCGACGTGTTTGCCAAGAATCCTCCCAGACTCTGAAGGATTTCCATTTAGAAATCCTGATTCCCGTCATTACATTTTGTTTTCGTGGCACAATTAGAGCGACGATTATATTCACAGGTATTCTGCAGTCAGATCAGCGTAGAAGTGACGCGCTCCTCTTTGTCTGTCGTTTTATTAGAGGACGATTGCTTTTTTTGTCTTAGTTTAACCAGGTTTATATGCATGTGTTTGGCTAAACGTCGGCTCTATATTCAGAGTAGCGGTTTGTTCGGCTCTTTCCTCTCCAGACAAGTATATAACTGCACCGTTATAGAGCCACTTCAGCTTAAATCAGGCGCTTTAACACACACCAGACCTCCTGCACTTCAGCTGGGTCAGCTGCTTCATGAGGCCCTTTCATCTCGCACAGAGGTGTGTGAGTGTGTGTGTGTGTGTGTGTGTGTCTGTGTGT
>NC_136605.1:20262539-20342539 GCF_910589615.1 Taurulus bubalis
CTCTCTCTCTGTCAGTCCAACCATCTCTCAGACAGTAATGTGATCAGCAGCAAGACGAGGGCTGCTGGGTTATTCATGTGGAGCTCATGTGGGGAAACGGCTTCACGCAGACACACACACACATACAGTACAAACACACAAACACACACACACACACACGCACATCAACAACAACAACAAGGCTCATTAGGAACAGCAGTGCAGTAACTAAACAGCAATGTGACCTAAAAGCATAACTGAATACTAAGCGTCCCGTTGAAGATGAATGAAGAGAGTTCTACCGCGGCGGTCCGCCAGCGGTCTCCAACCCCCGGCCCCCGGCCCCCGGTCCCCGGCCCCCCGGCCCCCGGCCCCCCGGCCCCCGGGCCCCCGGCCCCCGGCCCCCGGCCCCCGGCCCCCCGGCCCCCGGGCCCCCGGCCCCCGGCCCCCGGCCCCCGGCCCCCGGCCCCCGGCCCCCGGCCCCCGGCCCGGCTCAGGGTCCCCGGGGAGCCCGCGCTGACCTGCCCCCTCCCGGCTCCTCCTCCAGGGGAAGAAATACATTATCGCCTCTTCGGGTTATTTCTCACGTCTTGAGGATTCCGGGTGTGCGTGGGAGTGAGTGTGTTAGCGCGTTGCTTGGAGATGCACTACGAGGGCCGGCGGTCGGAATCCGAGGCGGCGCGCCTGCGTTTCAATTACACCTGCTGACTCTCTTTCCACCGCCTATTCCATAACCGGGAGACAGAATAAATCCACTTTTATTGAGTTCAACTCCCCTGCAGATCAACCCCTTGACCGGCAGAAAACAACACACACACACTCACACACACACACACACACACACACACACACACACACACACACACACACACACACGTCCCTATGAATCAATACAGCCTGGGATTCAATTTGTGTTAAATGCTGAGACACTGAGTGGAACGATGAGAGAGAGAAAGAAACACCCTGACAATTTATTTCACCAAGTGGTCTCATTATCAAAAAGGAACCCTTGAGCATCAGTGTGTGTGTGTGTCTGTGTGTGTGTGTGTGTGTGTGTGTGTGTGTGTGTCTGTGTGTGTGTGCATGTCCCCCGCTGCAGTACACTGGGAATAAAACAACAAAAAAACTGGTTTACTGATCCCTGCCTCCAAAAGAGAAAGACAAAAGAATGGATGCAGAAGGAAAGAGCAACAAAGAAAGAGCTCCCATTATTCAGCAGAAGCTTTTTTTGAGAGAGAGAGAGAGGGAGGGAGCGAGAGAGAGAGAGAGAGCGAGAGAGAGAGAGAGAGGGAGGGAGTGTGTAGTTGTGTCTCGGGGACGAGCGAGCCGCTGCATCTTCACTGCAGTAACCGTCAACAGAGAAAGACAATAAAATAAAAAGTGCACAATGTGGAGCGGAGAGGTGGCGGCTGGTCGCTGCACGCTCGCTTGTGATTGGCTGGTCGCGCTTTGTCCAATTTGTCAGACAGAAGCGCACACACACACACACACACACACACACACACACACACACACACACACACACACACACGGCGTGCGGAATAGATTGGATCCAAATGACCAATTTCTGTCCTTTTCATTTCCCCGCCGTGTTCCTGTCCGTCTCGTTGCCGCTCTTTCATCATCACCTCTTCATCCCTTTCATCCATTTTCTCCTCTGGACTTTTTTTTAATTTTATTTTAATTTTTTAACTCCCACCTTTGTTCCAACATCCTGCTCTTCCACTTCCTCACCTCTCTCTTTGACCTCACCCGTCTGTTTTCTATCCCAGGCGGTTCTTTTTTTTTGTTCCCTTCTTCATTGTCATCCATCCTCCTAAATAATATGCCTCTCACACACACACACACACACACACACACACACACACACACACACACACACACACAGGCACGTTTCCCGTCATAATTGCGTCATTATAAAAGAGTTTCTTTCTTTTTTCCTCTCAGCACGGATTTCCACCCGTGAGAGTGACAGAGCAGCTTTTTCGGATGGCGGTGCCGTGAAAAAAAAACACAGAACACACTTCCAGGCCGTCGTCAAACACCGCGCGTCGCCATGGCAACAGACCCTCAACACCAGCAGCCGCCAGCTGGACTCGGATTGACCTTTGACCTTTGATTCCAAAACTCATGCTCTGATGCTCTGATGAGCCACAACCTGTGATCTCGATAAGGAGAAAATATGCTTTTTGAATTCCTCGTTGAGAGCTACATACATATGAGACTCTATGATAAAGCATAGAAGCTGCTTAATTTAAAAAAAAACATAATATAAACATAAGAAAAGTAACCTTTCAGCCGTTTCTGTCATGAGATTTCATGTCGCTTAAAACAGGCTAGCTGTTGCTCTGTGTGCAGTCTTTATGCTAAGCTAACAGCTGCTAGCAGCAGCTGAGTATTCTCCGGACCGCGAGTCGCATCGACGAGTTTCCCCAAAAAAGTTGAGTCTGTCGACCACAGACACCAGCTAGCACCCTCCTGGCGGTACACACACACCAAGAGGAAGACACACACACACTCTGGAGAGCACTCAGAGCCTGAGGCAGGAGGGAGTCACTTCCTAAACACATGGTTTGTACACACACACCTATAGTTGAGTACACACACACACACACTCCACTTGCACACCCTGCGTTTACACACGTGGAAGTCAGAGCTATTAGTTCCAGATCATTTTGCAAAAGCAGTCTGTAAACAACGAGCCGGGGGATAAACAAAGATCCTACTGTACTGGAAGTAATCCCACGACACACACACACACACACACACACACACACACACACACACACACCTTAACATCCCGGGCACACACACACACACTGTCTTGTGCACGCACTTTCAGACATGAACACTAACTAACACCTGGAGGCCAGTGAAGCGTAATGTGTGTACTTATTGTGTTTGGCTACATAATACAGTCATGAACAGTAACCGTAGCGATGCACTCGGGGCTGTGACCCATTCCAATGTTACTGTAACACCGTCAGCGCGAGGCCGGGGGCTCAGCACCGGCTCTCATTACAGGAAACACAGACACAAAACAGGTGGAAAGGAATTGTTGCTGCACAATTTATGAAAAAAAAAAAGTGAATTCAGCGCATACTTTTATTTTGAAAGGTACACATAACCCTTAAAGTGCTTTACGTCTCCTATGTGGATGTTGATGTATTCTTTATGTGTGAAAAACACTTTTGTCTGAACAGGAAGTTGAGCACTGAACCGTTTGTGTTGCTCTTCCACGAGCTTTTCTGGGAAGTTACAGATAAGTGTCAACACTTAAAGCAAGTGTAAACAAACATGTATGTTTTTTATTTATTTATTCATGTTTTGGGGTTGTGTAACTCGGTGCTGTTGGTGTACTGAATTAACTGAGTGATAAAATGGAAGTTTGTTCCTTATCCATTACAGAACGCAACGCAGAGTTAGACTCACTACACAAATACTGCACACACACACACACACACACACACACACACACACACACACACACACACACACACACACACACACACACACACACTGTGCAGGGTGTGCCAGGACTGTACACGTCAGAGAGACAGGATCCCTCTGTCTCTGCTGTGATACACACCTCATGACCCCCAATCTGCTGTTATCATGAGCACAGGCCAAATATAATGAGTCACCAAACACACACACACACACACACACACATAGACGCACCACTTCATATAAATACAGCCAGACAAGCACTGAAACTGGCAGAGAGGGAAAGGGATTGCATTTGTCTGAGTGGCCGTAGGAGAAGGACAACTTGCTGGATTCAAGGCCAACTCTCTCATCTCTCTTCGTCCCTCAGACGGCAGCGATGAAGTCATTTGGAGACACAAACGCGGAGAAAGAGACCTTCCGGATGACATCACCGTGGGAGTTATAGAGGAAGACACGAGCGTATCAGGAGTCGTTTTTATCGCCGCGTAAACAGCGAGGCCTCTTATCACGCTGAACACGTATGCAGGCGACATTTTAGTGAGACTCGGGCATGCTAGGGATTTTTTTACTTGGATCGGTCGTCCTCCGACCCAGACGGCTTTAAGCATGTCTCCAATTTCATACATCTGGTTCAATCCGCCAAAAGAAAACTGAAATTGGACGGAGAAATGACCAATGTGTAATCTTCCTGAGGGAAGAAAAAGGGGTAAATGAGAAAAAACACAATAAAAAAATATTGTGGTGAATAAATGTCTCCGATCTTTAGCTAACAAGCCAACGCAACAGGTCCTTCTGTGTGTGTGTGTGTGTGTGTAGGTGTGTGTCTTCATCTGTATTCATTTATGAAGGCAGTGCGAGAGGCCCTCTCCATGTGTTTAGAGTACAGGATGACTAATGGAGACAGATAGCGTGATGAATCCACTCATCTGTAATGGATTAACCTCGTCTGGCCCCCAGAATCTGGTCTAATCAGCCTGAACCGGCTCGTTAACGCATCACGGAGACAAAAAAAACAGCGATGCATTAATATGCCGCCTGGCACCGGAAAAGCCGATTCAGGTGTAATTGACTGCACGACACGATCAACTGGCCGGCTCTGTCAGGACCACACACACACACACACACACACACACGCAGCTGCTTTCAGCCCCGTGCAATATCAACAATATCTAAGTATCATTTAATCTGCAGAATAGACTCCGCGTCACGAGCTCACAGAGCCCCGGGTGTTGTCGTCCACACTTTGAATCCAGGTGCCAGAAAAGTGAAGCCAGTGCTGAAAAGTGTCTTGAATTTGCCGTCCCCCCCGTGGCCACCAGGGGGCGACTCCTCTGGTTGCGAAAAGAAAGACGTCTATGAGAAAAGGACTCGTCTCCTCACGATGGTTAGCCAATAATTGGGATATGAGACGAAATATGGACTCACGTTGGATGTTGTAATACCGTAATATGACATGAATATTGTCTTTTTCCTGGTTTTAAAGGCCAAACTACAGTAAAGTGATCTCATTGTCTGTTCTATTCTTAGTAATTATATCCACATTACTGATGATCACGCATCAAAACTATCGTTGTGTAAATATCTAGTAAACGCCCCTCTGGTCAACCCTCTTGTGTCACATCAAATAATCTTTTTTTGCATTTTCACTTGAAACTCAAATCAATTATCAAAGTTATTGCTGATGGATTTGTTTCATCAAAAGATGAAGAACCTGCTGGAGACAGATGTTCTCTGCACGTTAACAACAATGCGGCTCTATTTCCGTCCATGTTATGTTTCTGTCACTCATCCTCTGCCTCTTGGTGTTTTGTTAAATTATGTTGAGCAGTCAAATGCAACAAAAAACAAAATAAAAGCCCTAATAAATTATAGTTGACAGTGCAAAACAAAAAAAGCACTTATGCAAAGACGCCTCCAGCACACACACACACACACACACATTATTGTTACTCAGCAGCTGACATTAAAAACTCAGAGCTTGAACTATAGCAAAGTAACTTCCTTGTTAAAAACATTGTCTTTGTGTCTTGTTTAAAGTGAAAGCCAATAATAAATCTATGGCACGAGTGAAGCAGTGAATAAAATAAATCCGTATCTCGCTGCAGTAATTGCATTATGAGCAACGATGCATTTTATTCGCCGCACATCCGAAGATGTAAATGTGCAGGAGAGAGAGAGGTCAGCTGATCAATGATGGTGATCGTAATAAACATGATGAACGAGGAGTTGGCTTTCATCTCTGCGTGTGAAATACAGATTAGATTGTCAGGAATGTGGATTTCTATACAACGCAGTTTGGTTCACGGCGGTTTAATAAAGGTAAAAAACAAAAAGAGTCGCACTCAAACCATTGTGTGCATGTCTTTGTGCGCTCGAGTGGCGGAGCATTTATGCTGCGAATAATATTTACATAGCCCACTGTGGACCACCAACTCTGCAATGCTTACACAGTGGGTCCTGCACACACACACACACACACACACACACACACACACACACACACTCGCAGACACTGAGGGATACAGCTCAAAGGGCTGTTCGGTGTGACATAACCTGGTTCCAGTTTTAAACGAGGTTATGATGTCACTCAGGCCACAAACGCGTCCACACAACCACCGAGAAGAAGAAGAAAAAGCACATCTAGGTATCTACATCCATGCAGACGTGATGTAACGCAGCATTAACGTCCGTGAGAATAACGTGTACCTTCAGTTTTAAACTTCTCTTCTCTGGCACGAGCTCAAATACAACCGCTGAAAACGTTTAAAAAAAGAAATCGCTCATATACCCGCCGTCTCAGCTTTGAAATATCTAAATCACATTCAGGGCTTGCGATAGACTGTGTGTGTGTGTGTGTGTGTGTGTGTGTGTGTGTTTGTGTTTGTGCATATGTGTGTGTGTGTGTGTGAAGGTTCTTGCATGTAAGAGGAAATAGACTTGGCGAGGATCCCGGCCACTTTATGCCGTAGTCGTTTAAAAACAGCCAACAAGATGTGCATTTGTGTGGTTTCCAAAAAGGTCTTGCCAATCCAATCCCGCTTTAAATTATTCTCTAACCAACTCAGACGCAACTGCTCGCTCTGCAGGAGCAGCCGGCACGACTTGTGTAATATTTTTTAATTGAATATATTAAAAGCACCTCTGATCTGCAAGAGAGCTTGACGCAGCTTTCATTTCCACTACAACAAATTCCCCTTTGGGGAGCGGTGTGTCGGCCACAAAGACCTCGGAGCAGCTGGAGATGCTTTGTGTTGCTCGGGGACTCTCCAGCGGCTTTAAGAAGGTCTGTGTAACTATTGGGTCTTTCCTCAAGGACACTAATAACACCCTAAAACACACAAAGCCATCTGACACATGAAGACCAGTTTACTCTTTCTGCAGAGTTCTTTTCAATCGGTGAAAACTGATTACATCGTGGAGGATACCTTGAGCTGTGGGTTATTAACTGGGGACATGGAGTTTGACAGATAAGGCTTTGAACAGCATGATACGACTATTATGTTATTATATATATATATATATATATATGTATCGTAAAAGTCGGGTTACAAGCCGCTACTACCTTCGGTCAGTGTCCCCGTTAGCTCCCCACTGTAGCCAGCTTGCGCTCCTGCTAGCGCGCCTGTTAGCGCTCCGCTAGCTCTCTGCTAGCTCTCTGCTAGCTCTCCGCTAGCTCCCCGACAACCACCGAAGGTAGCGGGCCCAGCCCCGGCTCGACACCCGACTCGGGCAGAGGGGACGCGACCAGTAGCAGCAGCAGCGGGGAGCTAGCAGCAACGCTAGCTAACGCTGCTACTAGCTTGCTACAGCGGGGACACTGACTGGAGGTAGGAGCGGCGTGTAACCCGACTTTTACGGTATATATATATTCTTTTATCAGCCCTTTGTGTTGCACGGGGAAGGACAGAACATGATCCAGGTGGACTCTGACCCATGTTCACGTTCAAGGGGTCAGGAAGGAGAGTCGGCTCGACGCTGACGAGCGCCACGGCTTTTTAGTCCCATTATGAAACATTTACGTCTTCTGCAGCTCGTGAATCGACAGCGACGATCGCAAGCGTCTTTCTCCGACTGTGAAACATCTTGTCAAGATCCCCCTTCCGAAAGATACCGAACACCTCCGTCTCCGAGCCGCCATCGACTCGGGAAAACAGCAAAGCGGCACGCAAACTCCTCCGTGTGCAGAGAGCCTGAGAGCGGACGCACAAAGGGAAGGAAGGCACGGGGAGCCAGAAGAAGTCTGGTGTGCGTTTTATAATGTAGTATTTTTGCACCCTTTGTACCCTGCGGATTAGTTTCCGGGTGCACAGGAATGTACTTAGCAGATAAATATGACTCAGGTCCTGATTTTTGTTTTCACGCCACCCACCTCACCGCATCAGGAATGAAAGAATATTGCAGTGGTTCATCTTCAAAAAAAAATTTTCTTCTTTTTTTTTTCATGGGGCTTGGATTTGGATGCACATTCTGTTCTTTTCTTTTTTTGCTCCAGTGTGTTAAAACATCCCACAGATGTAAATGATCCAGGCAGGATGTTCGGCTGAGGGGTAATAATAGATACTCAAACAGACGAGCAGATAAAAGCTGATGTCACTTTTTTTTAACACAAAATGGCATCTTGAAAAAAAAATGTAAGCAGAGCGGTCCTGTCACCTCAAAGATATGATTTCATCTGCGCAGTGCGATTAATGATGGGGAACTTCAAACATACAGGCCGGATAACTCGTGTTTGAATCTTCTCCAAAAACAACTCCGGTGATGTTAACCAGCACTTCAAATCCACACTGAAGATAAACGCAGGTAAAGCACATGAAAATAAACCCATACACAATGATAAATACAATTTAAGACAAGATGTCCTAGCAGAGAAGATCATGATTCCCTGTGTTGGGATTCCCTCAATAAAAACTTAATTTGCATGAAGCAAATGTGACTTTCGTGTGTATGTGAATGTACTTTAACCTTTTGCACCTTTAACCTTTTTTGGGGTGCAAAAGGTTAAACTTCTGCCTCTTCATCCTCTGCCCCACCAAGTGAAGGATCTCTGGCTTCACTGCCTGACAACACATTCTAGTTGTGACACAACGGAAACGCTCAAAACAAAAACATCCAAATCTCCACCCGGCTGCAGGAGAGAATCTCAGCAAAAGTAACGCAGACCACTCATCCCACGATGAAGACGAAGTCAAGACGACTGCCGGTCGTTCCTACATTACACATGTGTCCAAACAATGGCATGTTAAGGAGCTTCGGGCCCCGCGGTCGGACTAATGTGCTGTCAGATGAGGGGCCTGCTGCTGCCTCTCGTCTCACAGGAGCTTCAGTAGTGAAGCCGTGAGGAAGCTCCAAACAGACTGCAGCGTCACGTCTCGGACGCAGCACCGTAATGCATGACGTACCTGTTACTGAAGGGGGGAGGACCCGTGTGGGCGCTTACAGGTCTCCGGCCCGTGAAAGGATATGGGTTACAGACCATGCGGAGGCACCAGTTGCGGGGCCTCGTGGTTTGCTTCAGGCAGAAGAAGGCCACGGCGGCCAGGGCCGGGTACGGCTGCTGCTCCTCATCCTCGGAGACGCAGTCCGGATCCCGGATAGGAGCCCGGATGCGGACTCCCAACGTCGGCGGTCCGGCGTCCGCTTCCAGCTCCGGTTCCCGGTCTTCGCGCTCCTGAACCTCGGGGCTCCATTCGGCTCCGTCTCCCCGGCCGGTGCGCCTCCTCCGACTCCGACTCCTCTCCGACTCCGACTCCTCCTCGTCGTGGCCTCCGACTCCTCCAGGGTCAACATCGTGACCCGGGCCGTCGCTCCTGAAGGGCGCCGGTATCGCGAGCCTCACCTCCTCCCGCCCCTCCGGGCTCTCTGCGTACTGAAAGCGCACTCTCCCCTCGCCATCAGTCATGATAGAGCATCAGGCAGAGCCACTCTGAGGGGAGGTCAGAGGGAGAGGGGTTAGAGAGATGGAGAGAGAGAGAGAGGGAGGGAGACGGAGGAGAGAACATTCGCAGACAGAGGAACAGAAGAGGGACGAGGGCGGAGGAGAGATCAACTCAGAGGCAAAGAGCAGACAAATCACATAACGAGCCAAATAAACACTCAGACCGGTTCCTCCGCCGAGTCCCTCGGCTGCAAAATGACTCTCGGCCAATCAATGTGGACTCAGATGATCAATATTCCTTCTTCACTAACCTGGCAGCGCTCGAAGCTTTACGCGAGCATTCATGTCCAAACATTCCCTCGTTCTGTGTCTCTCTCAATTCATAATACATCAAAAGAACAAACAGAAAAAATGGAATCTTTGTTGGAACATCAAATGATGTGATAGTAATGTGATGCAGGAGATGAATACATACAGTAAGATGACTGTTTAAAGGAGTCAGAGCATCATCTGATGTTCCAGTGGCACCATTTAGTTAGAACCACCAACATGGATCCATTAGAATAACGCAATAAACTCATATTGTGATACTATGATGTTATGAGAATACTAGTTTTTTGTTGTCTCTTCCTTCCGACTATCTCTCGCTCTTCCTGTTGCTATGTGATGGAACAGATGGACTGCTCTGTGTCTGGTCTACTGGAGGTTTTTTAGCCCACACCACGCAATGGTGGGCAGGGAATGCGCAAAAAAAAAAGGAGGAAAAAAAAACACACACACAATACATGCCACACTAATCCTGATTATTATATTTGAGTGGAATATAAATCGAGAGCCGAACATTAGTCATCATAATCCACCGGACAGACTTTTCTCTGTTTTAAGGGCTTTTTAATGGGCTTTGTTGTGTCGCTGTGGGAGAAAAAGCGCATCTGACGCTCGCGACAGTTGCGCGCTCTCCTGAAGGAATTGTGTGACAAAGAGGGCACATGTCAAACATGATGCACGTGCCAAAGTACATTTACAACCGCGTCAAACGGAATAAAACATTTAAAAAAAAACGCCGAGAGAGAATGGAGCGCTCATCACCTGTTTTTTTTTTTTTTCCGCCGCTAAAAAGTGGACTCGCTCCGGGACTCGATGCGTGATAAAACATGACAGGCAGACAGAATAACTTTATTCTGGAAACAATACCTTATCGAGACGGAATCGGAAGTTCCCATAAGCATGATCCGTGACTTTCCGTGTCTCCAGCGCGCCCAGCAACCCGGAGCTTCCTCTCTTCAAACCTCCTCCTCACTTCTTTCGCTCCTCGCAGATCAAAAAGGTAATCCGAGAGCCGCTTGGAAGAAAATCCACAAAAAAAAAAAAAATCACTGGAAGTATATTCAAAGAATCAATTGGATGCGTTCTTCGTCCTCATCCTCATCCTCGACCTCATCCAGGCAACCCGTCCGTCCATCCTCGCCGAGGTGTTGGTTACGCAGCGTGGAGCGGAAGATGCGCGCGTGGAGGACGGACCGTGCGGCTCGCGCTCTGCTGGAGCTCCGTGGATGATCTGACACCGAGGAACTTGGCCCAGGACCCCGGGAGTCCTGACACGTGACGTGATGCCCGGCTGTTGAGGGGGGTGGGGGGGGGGGGGGGGGGGGGGGGGGGGGGCGTAGCTGCACAGCGGGAGACACACACACACACAGAGAGAACGACACACACACATGCGCGCGAAAATATAAATAATCAAATATAAAAAGAAGCAAGCGCATCAGCATGCAGTCAGCAGCAGATAATGGAGACGGAATGAAATATGTATCAGCAGCCCATTTCTTCTGTGGCGGAAGAGAGCAGCCATTGTTGTGATTGTGATTATTTTAGTTTATTTATTCGTCTCTTCCATGATATTCCTCTAATTTGTAGCCATAGTAACAAAGTGCTATGAAAACACTAATGGGAGATAAAGTAAGGGAGATTTAGTGTCTTTATACATGTTTTATATCTTTATACATTGTGTATATCTTCATGCAGGTGATTAGTCTGACCCAGAAGACCCCGCCTCATACTCAAATAAAGTCACACACTCAACATCAGGTCTCAAACAGGTGGCCTGCGGGCCATTTGTGACCTGGATCTGGTGTTTCACCTCGATCAGGGTGTGACCTGGATGAGGGTGTGACCTGGATGAGGGTGTGACCTGGATCTGGTGTGTGACCCCTATCTAGGTCAATGTGGCTCCGCAGTGTGAGAAGCGCTGCCAGGTGTAGAATAAAGAAATAGAATAAAGTACAACGATTTAGAGACGCTCTTCGTCTGAGCCCGTTTGAGTTATTTGCAAAAAAACATTTTAAACTATTAAAATATACGCAGGGAAAAAAACATCACATGTGTATGTGATGGTTTTGTATTTTATGACACAGACGCGTGCAGATATTCCTCACTGAACTGAAGATTTTAGCCATAAAAGTGCAAAAAAAATTTAGCTATTGTTTTGTACGTTGTGCGTTTTTTTCCTTGTTGTGTTATTGTGTGTATTGTCATGCAGACGGGTGCCAGATGCTGTTGTACAACACCAGATTATAATCCAGATGTTGCCTTCATTACTGCTGCTATGACGCGTCATCAACTCGTTCTCCCTGTGCCTGTGTGTTCAGTGCTCTCTCTCTCTCTCTCTCTCTCTCTCTCTCACGCTTTCTCTTTGTTTACATCTCTATTCATTCTCTCCCCTGTTCTCTCAGCCTATCCGTCTCCCTCTGAACCTGTTTTTGAAGTTGTGTGTGTGTGTGTGTGTGTGTGTGTGTGTGTGTGTGTGTGTGTGTGTGTGTGTATTACTTTTTTATTTCCAAAAGATGAAAGCAGACACAACAGAATCACACCACAGAGGATCCAGCAGACGGGTATCAGTCATCAGACTCTCATCCTGGCAGGATTGCGCAAGAGAGATTCATGACATTCATGTATTTATGATGTATTCATCACAAAGATACACATTGTGATGTACATATATATGTATATATATATATATATATATATATATATATATATATATATATATATATATATATATATATCCCCGGCTGTGTCCTTGGGCACGTCCACTTAGCCCCAAATTGCTCCTAATGGCGGCCGTCAGCGTACAAATGTGTGTGTGTGTGTGTGTGTGTGTGCTCGGATCATGAGGAAGTCGCTGTACAACCGCTAGTCGTGTATCACTTATAGAGTTATGGGTGGAAGTTATTCAGGGTTCAAATCCGACTTAAAGTAAAAGTACACAGAAGTTTTATTTGCTACTTCGTATGAACTCAAAATATGAAAAGTAGTATGTTTTTCAGGAGCTTATTTAGTTGTAGATCCTGCAGTTAGATGCTAGGAAAAGAGTCAACGTGATTCAACAGACCGTTATTTGAGCCTGGAGGCAAAAGGCAGCCAATAATTTCATTTAAAGTCCATTAAACATGCAGACGGGACCAAAGTGACGGAAGAAGATAAATGATGAAGACCCGACGTCGAGCCAAACTAAATTACGTTTCCGGGGCACTTATTTTCTCTTGGATTATACATTCGTTTTTCTGACGTGCCACAAATACGTTTGTGCGAGCCGTATAAAGGTCAAGGGTTCAAACACGGGACTTTCACCCAGTTCACCAGTGTCCGTGTCCCACGTGGAACCATTTTGAACCCGGATACTCTTGATATACACGTGTGTATGAATGTTAATATTGAGTTTGCCATATATTTGTTCAGGAAGAATATATATATATATATATATATATATATATATATATATATATATATATATATATATATATAGACAGTTTATACACAAATGCTCCAGCATGTCACCGTCAACATGTATGATGGAGCTGCATGCTGAGCGACAGATTCCCTTCTAAAGCTGTCTGTGAGGCTCCACACTGGTGTGTGTGTGTGTGTGTGTGTGTGTGTGTGTGTGATTATGTAACTGTTTCCTCTGTTCCTGTTGTGTTCGTGATGCACAGATATCTTCCTGCTCTCCGTACTCTAATCAGAATGATTACTTTGCACACTGCCAGAAAGAGGGATGGAAAAAAAACGAGGAAAGAGAAACGCCATTAAACATCTTTTTAATAATGTTCTCCTTCTTCCCAACGACGCCGCTCTCTCCTCGTTCACTTTGTTGTTTATCTCGCTGTACTTTTCTTAGCTCGATTTCAATAATACATTGAGCGTAATGCATATTTCATATGTTTTTTTGTGCAACACACTGGTCTGTGTACAGTATGGAAGTGCCCGTTGCTGCCTCAGCGGGGGGGGAAGCCCCCTGGAAGACGACGCGCAGGGTCTCCCCTAACCCACGTACGTCACCAGGGGCTCGATGAGAGGACTCCAGACCCCGGAGAGGGGGAGGGGAGGGAGAGAGAGAGAGATATGGGTGGGTGGGCGGATGGAAAGATGCAGCGGAGAGAAACATTGATAACGCAGGAATCTTTAGGAGCCGTTCCTCGACTTTTGTCGTTCATTATTCATGACTGTTGCCGACGTGCTTGATGTCTGTTGTTGTGTCTCCGCTCTCTCAAGAGATCCGCTGTCAATCAAACAGTGCGTGCAGGAGGCAGACGCCATTTTCCCTTTTGCAGTTTCGTGGCACGATATAAACCTGATTCACCTCTCGTGCTGTAACATCGGACGTGTCTGATTGGATGTCGGCTCCTTCAGGATTCCATAGTATTTGAAATGAAAAGCAATCTTCTTCTTCTTGTGTGTCCGACGGCCATCATGTTCCCTTTTCTCTGCACTTCAAAACTCCCACCATGCAGGATGGAGTAATGGTGGCCGAGGAGAAGGAGATGAGAAAAAGGATGGATGATGAAAGCATGTGGCAGGGGGCACGGTGCATTATGGGATGGGGGATGGAGGCCGACGGAGGATTATTGATTATATGCGAGAATCACTCACATTTAGACTGGTGGCAATACATAAATGCATTAAATACAGTGTGGAGAGAGATGTTTTCTTCCCTAAATAAATAACACAGTCTGTTATTTGTGACCATACATACATCGGCAGCAAAGTCGTACGTTCAGAAGTGACTTTGTGATGTAATAAAACATCTAAATCACAAATTCTTTGCTTCTCTGAGCAAACTGAGCTAAAAGTCTGTCGGTTCACACACGCAGCTGAGCGGCGGCGTGAAACCGGAGCCGCCATTACACAGCCAAAAGCCTCACGGGAGCCATTTTGGGGCCACGCCTCCGGTAATGAGCTCCAACTTTGATGGAAGTTGGGATGAGAGACAGACAGGTGGGAGGGGGGGAGACAGATCGATGGTCTCGCCTTGTTTTCTCTCTCACACACACACAGACACACACACACACACACATGCACAGAGCATTTAATTCCTGTAATGACCTCAGCGGGTCCTCGTGATGGACATTACTGTAAATTATGGCGGTCGACGGGAACGTGTGATTCAGCGGTCGCACATGAAGCCCCCGCTGCATTACCCACAATCCTCCTTTAGTCGCGCCTCATGGCCATCAAAGTGCAACTCATCCCCCTCTCTGAGAACAAACCGGTGTCTCCGTCGTCTCACGACTTCAGACGACGCCTTAATTGGCTTTCGGTGACACGGCGAGGGTCTTGAAGGGGAACGCCGGATTTCTTTGGGTAAATTATTATATTTTTTAATGGGCTTACAGCGTTGTGCGACGAGAAGATTTCAGATGTAATTACATAAACTTAACGGTACGTTTATTTTTTTATTTTCGGCTATAACGCTTCCCACAAGGCTTTACTGTATTTCAGCAATTTAAATGAAGTTAATCAACGTTGTGGTTCCGGAGATCCTTTAGGTAACGTCACTTGACTTACTTTTCTCTTTTCTGATAATGGGCGCCGTGGGGCTTTGGGTAAAAGAGGTTTTTAAGGACTCTCACCCAGGTGAGAGTTACTTGGTCTTTGAGCCGCTGGGTGTCCTACAAGGTGTTTTTAAGAAGAGTTCTGGCATCTCAAAGTAGAAAAAAAGGGACAGGTGATTGGATGAATCATCTGTCAATCACTCACTTATTGAAACCAGTCGATAGAAGAGTGAAAACATCTTTTCCATCAAGACAAGTCTTCCGTTCTTCGCTCTTATTCCACTGACGCTATCCTCTCCAGGTCTGTTATAAGTGACACGCTAACCTCTTCCGGAGCCGCCATTGTTTTTGCTTTTTACTTTGTGTCGTCACGCACACGCCTAAGCCCCGCCCCCGTAGCCATAGCTCCTCACAGGATGCTGATTGACACTGGGAAAACACAGTAAGCGTGCACCATACAGAACCATACAATTTATGTATGCACACAGAGATTAAGAGACTACGTCAGGTTGTTTGGAGATTAGCTCGCCTAACCCTCCCTATAGTTTATGCTAACTACGTGCTAACAACGTGCAGGAATGGGCGAGTTACATTATCTCAAGTAAACACATTGTAATTAAATTTGTCCACTCATGCAACTTGTTATTTTATATTTATATTGTGCCTATTATTACCAACAGAATGAGTGTATGACTGTAAAGGTTTATATTGGTTCTCTTTAGTTTCCAGTGGGAACAAAAGCAGCACTTACTCGTTCAAAACAGTTTTTTATTGGTTTTCCTGTGGCGGAGTGGAGTGAAGGAGTGAGTGATCCACCAGGAACACATCCAGGACTCTTCTGCCTTCGTCGCCACGCCCAAAATCTCCCCCGACGTCTGCCGCTCCCAACCGCCCAGCCTCAGAGGTTCAGGGCGGTCCCGCCTTCAAATCACAGCGTCTGAGGCGTTTCTGGCAGACATTCGCAGCCTTTTATGAACACTTTCCGTACATCCGCTTTTCTGCAGACTTTTCCCGAGGGAATTTCCCACAATTTGCGTGGCAACATAAAAAAAATACAGGAAAGCAGGGACTGGGCCTGTGTGACTGGGAGGGTTCTCATCCCATCAGCTGTCAGATTTAAAGGGGCCACTTTGAATCTCTCTCATTCTGCCCACCCAGATATCAATTACCGTCAAGTTTCTGGCAGCTTCTTCCCGTGGCGTTGATGTCAGCAGGGTTTAAAACGTACTGCATTATAAACTCCGTCCAACAGCCCGACGTCTTTCTTTCTTCCTCTGAAACGCTCTTCATTAAACATAGTGTATGTATTTGTGATCAATCATCCGGGCAGCGCGGAGGTTTAAATAGATTGTCAGAATCAAACTGCCTATAAAGACGTTGAGGCGGCGGCAGCTGCCTGATTGAAGGTGCTGACCCGGGACGAGTGAGCTCATCAGAAAATGAAAGGAGATTGTTGATAATGAGTGAAGACATAAACACTTCTTATGCAAAGCCAACGTTTCATTTTCAGCTTCAGATCGTCTCGCCAAACACTCGCTGCATTGTGTGAATGCTGGATGTCGTGTGTGTGTAAATGTATTCATAAACTACTCTATTTAGGATGTTGTTTGTTCACACCTGCAGTACTTTTGTGGCTCCCCTCACACATCAACCCATAGTGAGCTGTGGAGTCAATACAGATATATACAGATCCACAATACAGGTCCAGGTCCAGGTCTGTTTTAAAAGTGGCCCATCTGGCCCCAATCCTACGGATCCAAGACTTAAAGTGATTTAATGGCCTAAATATGATATAATAAAACATATATCCTATCACACCAAACTTTAACAAATTAACCTCTCTCTCACAGTACAAATATTTACTCCTATAATTTAATTGAAATTACGATTCCACACAGAAAGCGCAATATTTTTGAAAGTTTACTTATTTATGTGCTTTTACATTAATAACATATTTTCCTCATACTTAACAAAAGAAGGCAACCAGCAGTTTCCATACATTGTTATATTAGCTTTAACAGCGCAAACATATTTGATTTTTTAAAATAACTTAGACCAAAACATTAGACCAAACCCACAAATGCAATCCCTGAATGCATTTGTACTTTATTCTATTTTTTGCCAGACACCTGGCAGCACTTCTGCTCACACAGCTGAGCCACATTAACCCTGATCCAGGTCACAGTGAAACCCTGATCCAGGTCACAGTGAACCCCTGATCCAGGTCACAGTAGAAACCTGATCCAGGTCACAGTGAACCCTGATCCAGGTCACAGTAGAAACCCTGAGTACAGCTTTACGATTGGCATCAATAAGCCTGGACCGGTACCGTAAAAGTCGGGTTACAAGTCGCTACTACGTTCGGTGGTTGTCCCCGCTGTAGCCAGCTAGCGCTGCTGCTAGCTCCCCGCCGCTACTGCTACTGCCTGCGTCCCCTCTGCCCGCGTCGGGCGTCGAGTCGGGGCTGGTCCCGTTACCTTCGGTGGTTGTCAGGGAACTAGCGAGACCTAGCAGAGAGCTAGCAGAGAGCTAGCGGAAGTTAGCAGGGAGCTAGCTGAGGTTACCGGGGAACTAGCAGCAGCGCTAGCTGGCTACAGCGGGGACACCCACCGAACGTAGTAGCGGCTTGTAACCCGACTTTTACGGTACTTGCATTTATTAAAGTTCATAGTCGAGAAAAGTTTCTCACACAGACGTGTGCTTCCAAACAATCACCCGACTGATCACGTGTGTCTGCTCAGGGAAGGATGGAGGCAATTCTCTCATAAATTGTCCCGTCATGTCTGGTTTTCCTTGAGCTTCTCTTAATTTAGCTTTCAGATCACTGGTGCACTGCAAGTCAATAAGTTCCATTTGAAACATACTCGGGACTCTCTCCACATCCTGAGAAGGGGTCTGCAGACAGCCGCCCCGTAACCGGGTCGCTTCTTATCCAAAACTGCCCGATCATGTGCGGTCACCTTTGACCTTTGTCATTATTTTTAAGCCAAACTTTTAGTTTTCTATTTCAATTGTATAATAAGGGATAGTTTGCAAATGGCCGCCAGTTTGAGACCTTTGATTTAGAGCCAAACAGACCATTAAGCGGGGGATGATTTAGGGACCTGATGACAGGTCGCGACCACTAACAGAGGCGTATTCGGTGTCTCTACGTCACTGGTTGCCAAAAATCCAAGATGGCGAACGCCGAACTCGAGGCTTCGACGCGGCGGTCCGTGGGTCACGTCACGACGACCAACTTCTGATACATAAAGACGTCTATGATTGACACTCAGACCCTCTGCGATCGATATCCTGAACTTGGCTCGATCCATGTCCCAGGTGGAGACTCGGTGAAGGACTTCTACCTCCTGCCCTTTGTTTGGTCTAGCGGTGCTCTCGGCGTCGAGCTCACAATCGTGTCGGTTTCAGTCGGTGATTTGCTTTTCATGACGATGCCAACAAAACCAAACGACTCGCAGCTGCAGCGTGAATGACGCCATCAGAGAACAGCGAGCGATTCATTTCCTAATTGTCCATTTATTGAACTTCACCACTTCAATTACAGAAATTAGAACTCTCCTGTCTGACTTTAGTATTAATGGGATTAAATAACTGGGGGGAATGACGCCATTGTCCTCGTATAATGGGCTGTGTCATTTTCACCACATTCAGTGAAATAAGGGGACACAAACAAGTGAGGAGAATACATAACGGGGCGGTTATGTAAGTGTTTGTGATGTCATCACATCGACTAAAATATAACCGCTGTGTGCGGAGGTTCAGATAATTACCTGTTGCTCATAATGTCTCTTTCTCTTTGGACTCGAGGTTTTGTTTTTACTGAAACAACAAGACAACAGGCAAACATGCCACGGTGGCTATGAATCAATCATGTATTTATATATATATGTACATATATATAATATATATTGTGATGTAGTCGACATTAATGAAGGCAAACTATGGCACTATGTTTGTGATTATTAGTATTTTTCTCAATTTAACACCATAAATGCACATCACACAGATTAATGACAGTAAGCAGAGGTGAGTAAACATTATAAAACAAGTAACATATGATTATTATATATACTTACCTCCCGTCTGTCTTTTAAACACATCACTGACGACGTTTACATGCATCAAAATATTCCACTTTTTGCTCTTTTTTTTCTCAAAAAAGACAATATTTTTAGTAAGCTACATGGCTAATGGCAATGAATATTGCACTCATCCTCCTGTCTACATGCAGCCGTGCACATTAAAACATTTTGGTTATTTGTGTCAAATGCATTTTGTGAACTCAACCTCCGTCTTTCATTTCTTCGGCCGCCTTCTAGAAACGGTCAACGTTGCGATATGTTGAGCAACACCTGTTGATATCAAGTAGCTGTGTTTCTCCTTCTGACTAAGAGAGCATGTTCTTTGCTCCCTCTTCTCCAGCTTTGCAAAGTATAAACTAATGAAAAAGTGCCGTAAAACTTCCTGTTGAGACTCATATTCTGAAGGAGCTCTCATGTCCAAAGAACGCTCAGAAAACCTGAATAACATCAACACATCACACATGTTTTAAACAGAAAATGCTCCATTTGGAATATCCAAAGAGAATATTGATGTCCGAAGAGCAAAACCAAAATTCACTTTTTGGAGAATACTAAAACAAATGTGTTGTTAATGCTATTTGTTAAGGATACCCAAAACATAATACAAAATACAAAAGATACAAAAAAATACAAAAAATGCATATTGGAGGTTTTCCTGGATCATTTTGCTGATTTCTCACTTTGGGCCATCAATATGATGTTTATGAACCATATAAAATTCTGAATATTGTCATAAAATAACAGTGGAATATGAGCGTGCCCATGAACATAATCACTGTGTATCTCTGCCCTGCTTTCCACTCCAGTCTGACAACATTTGAGAGATGAGTCGGCACTGCAGTGTCACATCAGGACCTCCTGCAGAGAGATGGACAGGAAGTGAGACAAAGACGGTAAATCAGGCCGCGAGAGAGAGACGGGTAACCAATAGAACACCAACCTACTTTCTAGGCCCTTTCCTCGAAAATGTCACACCCAAACTAAAAAGGGTGTATCTCTGCAACCGCGAGGGTTATTTTAATAATGTGGGTGTTATACAAAAAGGTACACATGTGAGATTTTGTTCAGATGTGTAAATATCAGTCTATATGTTACTGGTTAAGAGTAAATGAAGATGACTCACAGAAAAAAATGAAAAGGTTTCAGGTCCGCCTATAAAAAAATCACTTTCAGGATGATTATTTCTTTGAAATGATGCAGCTGTAAGGTCCAACTCTAACCCAAATCATAGCTCAATATGTGAACATTCTCTAACCCAAATCATAACACAATATGTGAACATTCTCTAACCCAAATCATAGCACAATATGTGAACATTCTCTAACCTAAATCATAACTCAATATGTGAACATTCTCTCTGCAAAGTTGATCAAAAAAAGTGAAGCAGAACAAAGTTAGAGAGGGTTTAGTACAGAGAACATTCAGGCGATAATAATTAATACAAAAAGTATATATATATATATATATATATATATATATATATATATATATATATATATATATATATATATATATATATATATATACATATATATATATATATATACATATATATATATATATATATATATATATATATATATATATATATGTGTGTGTGTGTGTGTGTGTGTGTGTGTGTGTGTGTGTGTGTGTGTATATGAGCAGATAGACAGCAGGAAGCAGACTTCCACTGCTGAGTCACGCACACCGCTCCGTGAAGTAGCTTCCAGAAGCCCCGTCCTCGCATACTCAGCTGCGTTGCCGGTATGCGTGTGCGCTGCTGTGTGCGCGGCTGCAGCTGCGCATTCCAATCACAGATATTTAACCCAAGACCCCGACCACCAAGACCCCTCTGCTCTGCTGCCATCTGGACCCCTCACTGCTGTGTGTGTGTGTGTGTGTGTGTGTGTGTGTGTGTGTGTGTGTCCGGCCACCTGAACACACACCTGACCGACAGAGGATCTTATCAGCGGCCTGCTGCCACAATGTGTTCCCAAACAGGTTGCACACCTCCAGCTGACGAGGAAGAAGGTTTTTATTTTTACACAAAATCAAGGCACAAAAATGTTTTATTGATTTGACAGATGTCAGTTTAAACTTTAGAGGATTTACGAGCATCTATTAAAAATGTTAAAATGTTTACTGGCTAAAACTTCTCCTGGCAGCTGCAGTCGTCCTTTAGTCTTCACACTGTAACCGACACGGCTATAAGCTGCAGACGTCAACTCTCTATATAATTGGTATATGAAGCAATACTTTCAGAATATCACTCATGACCTCCCTCAATTATATTTCTGACTGAGTCATTCAACCTTCATTTGCAAACAAAACAAACCTCCATCAAGACGATTTACTTCCCCCATTTTCATCGACATTCTACTCTACTATTGTATAATTGTGTACAATAGCATGAACAAACATCAATAAACATCAATATCACCAGATTTAGAGAAGACGTTAATTGTGTCCTTGAGAACAGCATCAACAATAGTCATTCGCTTTAGAGATAAATGTGACATCAAGGACAGATTAGTTCAAAATAAATGAAGCTAACTATCTAACTATAAAGCAAAGAATCTCTGTCTGGACATGCAGTGTAAAATAATAAACGCGCACGTTTAAAGGTGTGTAAAATAATAGCCACTCGCTTTGAAAAAAAAAAAAAGTGTTGCTGCATATTTCACGTAAATGTAATATGCTCCTATTTCTTGCACTTTGGTTATTTTACCACCCGCCATGACAAACTCCTTGTATGTGAAAACATACGTGCCAAATAAATGGTTCTGATTCTGAAATGACAAACCAAACTAAAAAGCCACTTTCTTTTTCTCTGAAATGTGACTCTAAAGTAACTTTCAACCACATAATTGATGACAATTAAGAAATCAATAAGTTGGAAGTTGCTGCACTAACAGGAAATGCTCATTTGCTCTCATCTTTCTGCTTCAGTGGCTCCGTCTTTTAGCTAAGTTTCATCATCCTGCCTCTCCGGTCGCGGGCGCGCACACACACACACACACACACACACTCACACACACACACACATGCTACACTTTGTGATAGAGGGTAATTTTTGACACTCAGATATAATAAGCAGTATTTACTGCATTTTAGTTCCGCCACATATGTGTGTTTGTGCCTTTCTCTCTCTCTCTCTCTCTCTCTCTCTCTCTCTCTCTCTCTCTCTCTCTCTCTCTCTCTCTCTGTATGTGTGTCTGTGTGTGTGTGCGTGTGTGTGTGTTTGCGTTCTCCGAGGATCGCGAGGTTAGAAGAGGAAAGGATTCTAACGAGGTCTGTGGTCGCCTCCATAAAGCTGGCTTGACTGCTCTCACTAATGAGACAGTGAGACACACACACACACACACACACACACACACACACACACACACACGCACACACACACACACACACACAAAGAGGAGCACTTTTCTGAAACTCTCTGAACAGACACGGTGAATCACCATTTCATCCGATCTTCCTCCAAACAACCCCACTCACTAATCCATTTCCTGGACTGTAAGTGTGTGTGTATGTGTGTGTGTGTGTGTGTGTGTGTGTGTGTGTGTGTGTGTGTGTGTGTGTGTGTGTGTGTATGTGTGTGTGTGTGTGTGTGTGTGTGTGTGTGTGTGTGTGTGTGTGTGTGTGTGTGTGTGCGTGTGAGGCCAAAAGGTCCATGTCCTGGCAGCCTCTCATGGTTAATCCCCTCATCCTTCGCTCTCTCTGTCGCTCTTTATCCATTTCTCTCTTTCTCTCTAAAGACTTCCCTCCTTCTGCGTCTCTTAGAGAGAGAAAGCCTTTCTCTCTTTATTCTTTTACGTTTGCCGTTTGTTGTCCGAGTGATACGTTGTTTTTTTTGCACATCCAGCATACAGTGTGTGTGTGAGTGTGTGTGTGTGTGTGTGTGTGTGTGTGTGTGTGTGTGTGTGTGTGTGTGTGTGTGTGTGTGTGTGTGTGTGTGTGGGATTAAGACATATGTTCATCAAAGAGGGATTAGTGTAGTGGTGTGATCTAATCTAAAAACAGCCCCCGTAAGAGAATGACCGGCTGATCTCACACACACACACACACACACACACACACACACACACACACACACCTACACACACACACACACACACACACTGTGGGGTTTCGCTGTGCTGGGCCACTGGACCTTTTACGCTTCGCCCCAATCATAGTCACCTTCTCATACAGCGAACCAATCAGAAGGCTGCTTCTAGGAACAGATGGCGTGTATGTAATCTGATTCTATCTCGAGCGTTGATATGTTGCATTACTTAAAGGAATATCCGTGTCAATCATCTGCATCGCTGTGCAGCGTTTGCAGAAAACATGTCAGGACTTTAAACGCGAAGCTCCTTAGTCTCTGTTTAGTTAAAGCTTTTCGTTCTCACAGGCAGTTTACAATCCTCAATTTCCTTTCCTGTCTGTCTCTCTAACAAATAAAGCAAAAATGCCCATAATATATATATTTACATATATATGTTTACCACCTTGTTTTCACACAGCAGTCTACAGAAGCAGGTTTCTCATTTCTAGCCACCAAACATCAATCTTTAGTTGGCTAGTTAGCTAAGTCTCGTTAGCTCAATGGTATCATTAGCTCAACGGTATCGTTAGCTCAACGGTATCGCTAGCTCAATGGCATCGTTAGCTCAACGAATCGTAGCTCAACGGCATCGTAGCTCAACGGCATCGTTAGCTCAACGTTATCGTTAGCTCAACGTTATCGTAGCTCAATGGTATCGTTAGATCAATGGTATCGTTAGCTCAACGGTACCCTTTTAAGCTCAATTGCATCGTTAGCTCAATGGCATTGTTAGCTCAATGGTACCCTTTTAAGCTCTATGGTATCGTTAGCTCAACGGTACCCTTTTAAGCTCAATGGCATCGTTAGCTCAACGGTACCCTTTTATGCTCAATGGTATCGTTAGCTCAACGGTATCGTAGCTCAACGTTATTGTTAGCTCAACGTTATTGTTAGCTCAACAGTACCCTTTTAAGCTCAACGGTATCCTTAACTCAGCGGTATCGTTAGCTCAACGGTATCGTTAGCTCAACGGTATCGTAGCTCAACGTTATCATTAACTCAATGTAATCGTTAGCTCAACAGTACCCTTTTAAGCCCAACGGTTTCCTTAACTCAGCGGTACCGTTAGCTCAGCGGTATCGTTAGCTCAACGGTATCGTTAGCTCAACGGCTGAAACAATAGCATGCTAAAAGGTTAAATGTGGCTTTTCCATGTGGAAGATATGAATGAGTTTTTATTGTTTTGGTACTACAGGGTACTACGACTAGTTAGGCTTCTACATATTTAAGCCAGAGCCGGAAACACATGCCTTTTCATGTAGCATCTACCACAGTCAGCCCTCACACACACTGGAAGTCCTCACTCTCGGGTCGACTCGAGTGACCCTTTTAACCTCAGCGGAGACCAAACACGTCTGATGTCTCAAGCGTCTTCAAAGCATCAACCCGGCTGCTAATGGACCCGCTCCCCCACCTGAGCCGCAGCCGCTGAGTGATCGCTGGGTAAATGCAAGCTACACGGGGACAAAGATAAACAGGTTGTAAATCCCTCCGACATCACCGTCCTCCAAACATTATGCCAATCCACGTCCGTCCCGAGCTTCACTTTGAATGCACTCGGACTGGTATTTACGTTCAGCTGTAAACCGACCGGCAGGCTGGTCTCCCTGAAACCCGGCGCATTCCTTTGAGATCTGAAAGAGCGCGTGTCAGGAGATATATGGGCCGCACAGTGCAGCTGCTGTCATAGCGCAGATCAAAGGGGGTTCCTAGACAGGCTGGGTGGATGGAGGAGGGGGAGGGGAGGCTAATGCACTGAGAAAACCTTAATGAAGCTCCTGCACTGATGTCAGCTGGCTCCAATCTCTGAACTTTCAAAGACGCTTTCCCGCTACGAGAGAGCGACCCTTCGGCTCAAAATTAAACCGACAGTGAAAGAATTAAGGGGCCATGTCCACCACAGAACATGCCAGGCTCTGACACACCCGGCTGAGAGAGAGTTGCTTTGGAATTGTGTGTGTTTTTTTAGGTGCGTCTGGCTGCTACGATATGATGGATATCAGTAGAAGTAAAAAAAAATGGCGGCACACGGTAGAGCGCTCGCTCAGGATGGAGCGACACAGGGAAAATTAGGACGCCATAAAAAACCCCAGTAAAATATAATTATTATTAATATTAATGGCGAAATAAAACCAGTGTCATAACCTACAAAATCAGACCACAACATAACTCATAATAAAGCAGATTTGATCACGTCTTTGTGACAGGTTCCGCCCCTCCTCCACTGTGATTGGATGTCTGGGTAAAAAGTGATCAACACAACGTTTTTACACCAAAAAAAAAACGTGCAGCGCTCCGATTGAAAATATTTCAATTGATGAAACTGATAATTTCACATTTTTATGCACAAACTTTAACAGAACTCTTTCAAGCTGGCAAGTTTTGCTCTTTTAGACTGTGTTACTATTTTTGCCAGATAGACCTGCTTATTGACTGTATATTAAATATGCGCGTCTTTGTATATTCGATTGTCATTTCCCTCGCTTGTATTTGCTGCAGCAGCCCATTATTTGCATGTTGATCATTAATGATTTAATCTAATCTACAGGGTGGTGATGCTCAGCCCTGCTGCTGGTTATGTAGCCCTCCTAATCCAATTGGTGCGTCAGCCGCTAATTCTGTGAAACAGCAGACGTCAAATCCAGATGGCGGTGAGATTCACCAGGACACCCGAGTCGACCCGGACGCAGCAAATCATGTCAGACGGGGCATTTACCTCAATGATTTACCCAGAAAGGTGACATTTCTTTGCACGTCTTTACAGGTGCAGCAAAAGAATCAACTCAGAATTCACTTTGATTTAATCATGATGCTTTAAACAACGTTTTTTGTAATAGTTTTTTTATTGAAGTATACAAAATCTATTTTTTCTTCAACCATTTGGAGCAAAAAGCCGGTTATATCCTATTAGATCAATACATGTTGGTTCTAAGCACATTCTTATCTCCATTAAAACTGAAGAATATTAATTGTTGAGATAAGGACGTCATCATTAATATATATGAAGAACAAATATATCACTTTTAAAAGTGCATGTGGCCAAAGCTGCAGTTCAGGTATACATAAGTATATAAAAGGTGTACAAGTATATATAAAAGGTATGATGGCAAACAACGGAAATTATACATGTGATGTCAGACAGAAGCAGAAGTGTGAAGAAATCCATTTGAGTTGAAACTGTATTTATTTGTTTATTTATTCTCAATGTAACATCACTGTAAATATGCTGGTGTTTGCCAAAAAGTCAAATTTCCAATTGGCCATTGACGTTGTTTATTCTTGGTTCATTGCAAAGAAAAAAAAGTTTTAAACAAAGAGGCGGTCTGCAGGAAAATGAGAAGCTGGAGTTCCCGGTTAGTTTGGGAATCCGTCAGCCTGAGCCGTCACACACAGCCGGCAAACATCCGTCAGTGAACCGACTGTTTGTGGCCAAAAGACTGAAAAACCACTGGAGCGGAGGTCCATTACTCATGAGAGATGAGCTGCAACGCTGGGACGAGTAGGAGCAGTAAAAGCAGCGTGCAGACGGCTAATTGTGACAAGTACGAGCATAAAATACCCAAAAACTAATCATGTTCAGCCTCTAACAAAGAAAGAAAGTAGTCAGTGAAATGAATGAAATCTGACGCTGAAGAAGTTACTAACAAATAGCCTTATTCATAATATAACACACTGTATAATACACAAAAACACATTTAAATAATATGATTAAAAGCAGTTCATCTGTGGCCCCGCCCCTAGAAATAGATGAGAAGTCCATCATCTGCCTCTTATCTTCAAACTTGATTAAAACTCACAAAGAGAAAAAGTCGTTCAATGTTTCTTAAAGTTTTCTCACCACCGCCTGCAATTTGTCTTAATTATGTGCAGCTGTGAGACTAAATGTGCTGTCGAGACCGAACACACTTAAGACTTGATTATTTTTTTGTGTACTGGAATAAGAAGCAAAGTAAACTTTGTAGTTATTTAACCTCGGCGATGCGCCAACATCTGCTTCTGAACACATTCGAGGGAAAGAAATTGTCATTCAAGTCGCTGAATCTGCACTCATATTTGATCTGCGAGGCATAATTTAAACATTTGTTGTGACTTTGGTCGCGTTAGCTTCTGTCAGAGAGGCAGAGAGAGGAAGAGCAGATGTTCACATCAGCTCTTCTACACTCCTTCTCCATGATGACACACCTTTTACTGTGTTCTATTTGATGAAATAAATATAATTGCTTATTACATTTTTTATTATTCATATAGCGGAATGGTCAAATCAAAAAATAACAAAGTCCCATTGATTCTAGCGGTACAGCATTATGTAAATTAATAGTAGAAAGACGATAAGACTAATAATATTTTAGCTGACGGTTTATGGTGGAAGAACCCTGTAAATATAAACAGTGTACATTGTAAAGTGCAATGCATTGTGGGACAATAATATCCATCCACTTTGATGAAACCTAATTCATTCACTTTTAACACAAAATCTGTCTTAATTTACTTCTTTCATGACGGTAGAACTCACACTGTGATGAATAACATGTCTAATCCTAAACCTAAATATTACTCTCTTAAAAACAAGAAATCAATATTTCTATTATCATAATGGTAACATAATGCAGCGTTAATGAGAAGCCGAACATTTGCCAGCTTGTAGAACTAATCCTGGAGCACAAGGGCTATGTTTTCTACAGGATTTGGAAAAAGTAGTTTACCCCCAAACACGAGCACATAACAAAATGAATAATACTAATAATTGAGTTGTAACACATCAAAGGAAGTGGTCATGTAGATAAAACCAAGACAGGGAAGACAGAGACATATCTGAGCAGATAAGAATAAGAATGTGCGTCAGTGCAACACTTGACAACTGATGATGCTGGAAAGAGAGGGAGGGAGGAGGGGGGAGACAAAGAGAGACAGGCCGGAGCAAGAGTGTCAGGAGGACCGTCGAAACAGAAGTGGGATTGTGGGAGAACTTTGTGGTCAGCGAAAAGAGGATGAGTCAGAGGAGGAGGAAGAGGAGGAGGAGGTGAAGAGGAGCGGGGGCGTTGAGGAGGGTTTTTACGGACAACGATGCGGAGAGGAAATAGTTCCTGGCACTCATTTGGTGTGGTGGCGTTTACCGTCTCAGATTATGCAACTCAAGTCAAGGATCACAGAGCATGTGAAATCTGTGAGGCTTGGTGTTTAACCAGTGGCGGGCCGTGGATTTGGTATCTACGCCTGCCGTTTAACAGCTGATCTCGTGAATGAGTGAGTGAGTCACATGATGGACGAGCAAACGGGAGAAAGAGTCACGAGCAGCGACACACACAGACTGCAGGGTCTGCAGGACAGCTGACGGTCAGGTCCAATTACCAGGAAAAACACTCCTTCAGGGAGATCCCGCTGTGGGTAAACACAGCTCTCTGACAGGTGTGTGGGACCGTGTGTGTGTGTGTGTGTGTGTGTGTGTGTGTGTGTGTGTGTCTGTGTGTGTGGGGGTGGCGTTACCATCCAGAGAGCAGAAACTGTGCTTTCATAAATGGATTATGTTTGTTTTAATTCACGTTCCCTCTGTTTGGAGCCCCAAACTGTTCACGCAATTTTCCCTCCGACACATAAATGTTCTCCGTTGAATGAAGCGATCGCGATTCAGAGCACGGAGCGGGATTGTATTTCTCCGCTGAGAGAAAGGAACATTTAGCGGCGCTCTTTGTGATCGTCTGGGTTCACATCTCACTGGCTCGTAGTATTCAATGTTAAAAATGTAATCAGGGAGGTCGTATGTTTTCCTCAAAGATGATCTATATTCATAATATATTCATAGTTTATTGTTTGACTAATTGCAAGCGTCTGGGCCTTTAATAAATTAATCATTGTTTTCTAATTTGCTAATTGCATTCCCGCCAGGCGGCTTCTGAAGAGTGAAGACAATGCAGAAGTGTCCTAAAACCTGCATTCTCTCTCCTGACCACCAGGGGGCGACTCCTCTGGTTGTGTAGAAGTATATGCTTCATGTGTTAAATCTGCATTCTCTCTTCTGACCACAAGGGGGCGACTCCTCTGGTTGTATAGAAGTATATGCTTAATGTGTTAAAGCTGCATTCTCTCTCCTGACCACCAGGGGGCGACTCCTCTGGTTGCATAGAAGTATATACTTCATGTGTTAAACCTGCATTCGCTCTCCTGACCACCAGGGGGCGACTCTTCTGGTTGTATAGAAGCATATACTTAATGTGTTAAAGCTGCATTCTCTCTACTGACCACCAGAGGGCAACTCCTCTGGTTGTATGGAAGCATATGTTTCATGTGTTAAAGCTGCATTCTCTCTATTGACCACGAGGGGGCGACTCCTCTGGTTGTATATAAGTCTATGCTTTGTATGTTAAAGCTGCATTCTCTCTCCTGACCACCAGGGGCCGACTCCTCTGGTTGTATAGAAGTCTATATAAATGACTCAACTTCTCTCTTGATTTATTCCCTCAGTAAACATTGTAAACATGAGTTTATGTCTCAATCTCTAGTTTCAAGTCTTCCTCAATACAGCATGATGTTCATTTAGTAAATTATGGTCATTTAGAGTCAAACAGACCATAAAGCAGGGGACGCTTTGATTGGCTGTACGGCGTCTCTACGTCTGGTGTAACCAGCTGTTTAAATCAAACAAACATCCAACTGTTCATGTGATTTGAACGTATTCACCGTCTTCATCGATTGACGAAGGCTCCCTGTCCGTCTGTGTTTTCCTCTCACTCGCATGCGGTCAATGAATCAATACAGAAAAAAGCACACTGTTGGTTTCTTCTTCCCACGGAGCCGACAGCAAAACTATCTTGATTCTGCCGTCAGTCAGACGGGTGAAGGCCGGTTAGCGAGCTGCCAGAAAGCTGCTGATGACAGACGGGCGGAGACGTTCACGGGAACAACGAGTCAGACTGGATCCCCAGTTAGAGATGCTGGGGGTGGATTCATTTGTTTATTTTTTAATATTCGAACAGAGCCAAGTTTTATATCTAGCTATTTACCTGGTTCCAGTCTTTGGGCTAAGCTAAGCTAAGCTAAAGGACTGCAAGGAAGTGAATAAGCGTCACCAAATAACGACTGTACTCCTTTAAATAATCACAGTTTGGGTTCAAAAGCTGTATATGTGTCATGCATTTTAGTTATGTCCTAAATTAAATGCATCTTAACGGGATGCAAAAACATGATCGCCCTCTACAGGACCGGTGCTCACAGCGCTGATGCCGATTTAATATACCGTAAAAACAACAACAACAACAAGCCGCTCCTACATTCAGTGGGTGTCCCCGCTAGTTCCCCGCTGTAGCCAGCTAGCGCTGCTGCTAGTTCCCTGCTAACTTCCGTATAACTCTCCGCTAGCTCTCGCTAGTTCCCCAGCAACCACCGAAGGTAGCGGGACCAGCCCCGGCTCGACGCCCGACTCTGGCAGAGGGGACACGGGCAGTAGCAGCAGCAACGGGGAGCTAGCAGCAGCAGCGGGGAGCTAGCAGCAGCGCTAGCTTGCTACAGCGGGGACAACCACCGACGGTAGTAGCGGCTTGTAACCCGGCTTTTACGGTAATAATAAGAGCCAGCTAAAATGATGGTCAGAGCCAGGCTTTCTATTTAGCTATTTTCCTGGTTCCAGTTTTTGAGCCAAAGGACTGCTTATTTTTGCAGTACAGACATCTTCTCATCTGACTCTCAGCAAGGAAGCAAATAAGCGTCGCCACAGAACGACTGTACTCCTAAATTAAATGCATCTTAAACCAAATCGCCCTCTACAGGACCGGTGCAGCCACTTTCATACATTACGAGAATAACTCTCACGGTATCTTTTCTTCGGACAACAAGCACGTTCAAGCGGGACATGATATTTAAGTTGACACTATACCCCCCTCAGGTCCTCCATCCCAGCACACCCCCTCTACCGGACAGACAAGCTGACCAACCGGTTCAAATCAGTGGCGCAGCAACAGGGAAGTGATGGCGTGCCGCCTAGAGAACTATCCGCTGCATTCTTCCAGCTGAGCTCGGTGTGTCCCCGCCACGGCCCCCGAGGCGCTGCCGCTGAGAGCCGAATCGTGTTTCCTGCCGCGCTTGCTTGAGCCTTATTCCACTCGGTCGCACAATGGCACTTAAAAAAAAGAAAGAAGAAGAAGACCATTAGGATGACGGGCAAAAAAAGAAAATGATACTACTAGAAAAAGCCTCTGAAGATGCGAGTGAGAAGGTGAGTCGAGCCGCGAGAGTGGCAGTCTGATGCTGACACGATGCACCTTGAATCACACACACACACACATACAGAAGCACTTACACAATGAAACGCACAATCGTGTGTAAACACAACTCGTGTACACACACTAATACTCCCCTGTGAACCTGCATCAGAGTGTTTACGTGTGTTATTGTTCGATATTTGCTGTGAGACTGCCGACATTTTGCTCTGATCTTCTCATCAGATTTGTCGAAACGAAAATGTACTCAGGTGCGACTGTCAAAACGATATCGGCCAACATATCTGTGGTCTCTATGAAAGCCCATTAAAATAAGAGCCAATCAGATGACGCGAAAACACAGACAGACCCTTTTGCCTGTTCAAGGCAAGTGATCTCAAGATGGCTGCCTCGGTAACACAGGGTCGGTGAGCGCTGTTTTGTGTTGTTTTTGTTGGTCAAATTATGTGCAAACGTACTTCCTGATTCTGATTCAATTGTATTATTTTCAAAAGCATGACCTGTGTGAGGTATTTTTTTTCCCTAGCATAAGCCTCGTGGGTTTCTGCTGTCTACATGTGAAAATGCAAGTCAAATGTTGTGAATGTGACACACGAATCTAAAGATTTTTGGGCGGCATTTTTGCTTTTTAAGTGACAGACGGAGCGTGCTGTGACGACGTGGCCCACATGTGTCTTTCCTTTGAATTTGCGTATACTTTCCCGCACACGTCACTCTGCTGACGTCTCGCTAAGAGTCCCGACTGCCTCGTCAACATCAGGGCTCCTCCTCTGTTTGTTTATGGTTCCCGAAGCGGTCGTTCACATGTTGGTATAAAAACTGTCACTAAGCAACCAAAACCGGCGGTGATGAGGATGGGGGTCATTCAGCAGGAAGCCTCATGAACCGAACTTATTAGAAAACAAAATAAAATTGATTTCCAGCACCGTAAATCCCTCACAGTATCGCTTTACTGCTCGATTTCCTCTTTTTTTTACTCTGTCACTTTGAACTGATCTTTCAACCGGATGCCGGTTAAAGCAAATAAAATAGAACAAAAATCTCCTGCACTAAACTGATTAACTTCTCCTCTATATATTTACCGTAGACTGATATCTGCAGAACAAATAAGAAAAGATATCTTCTGGGATTGGTTGTTCGTTCCAAAACGCGTCAACACAGACTTAGTAATGGTCAATGGTAAATGGTCTATAATAATAATAATAATAATAATAATAATAATAATACATTTTATTTGTATAGCACTGTAAAAGGCACTTTACATGGTAAAGACAAACAATATAAGCAGCAATAAAACAAGAAAGATGACAATAGAAAAGTAATTAATTAACCAAATGTAAAAGTAGTATCACAGGTAAATGGTCTATGGTCAATGGTAAATGGTCTATGGTGACTGGTCTATGGTAAATGGTAAATGGTCTATGGTGACTGGTCTATGGTCAATGGTAAATGGTCTATGGTAAATGGTCTATGGTCAATGGTAAATGGTCTATGGTGACTGGTCTATGGTCAATGGTAAATGGTCTATGGTGACTGGTCTATGGTCAATGGTAAATGGTCTATGGTAAATGGTCTATGGTCAATGGTAAATGGTCTATGGTAAATGGTCAATGGTCAATGGTCAATGGTGAATGGTCAATGGTCAATGGTCTATGGTCAATGGTCAATGGTGAATGGTAAATGGTCAATGATAAATGGTCAAAGGTCAATGGTAAATGGTCAAAGGTCAATGGTAAATGGTAAATAGACTATGGTAAATGGTCAATGGTCAATGGTCAATGGTCTATGGTGAATGGTCTATGGTCAATGGTCAATGGTAAATGGTATACGGTGAATGGTAAATGGTAAATGATAAATGGTCAATGGTCAATGGTAAATGGTCTATGGTGAATGGTACATGGTAAATGGTAAATTGTAAATGTTATAGTTTCTGACCACTCACAGCTACACTACTATGGCAGGGCGATGGGTACTTCATGACACCACCTGCCCATCAGGACTAATCCTTCACACCCGTTCATACACCGCAGGTCATGGGGTCAAGGGTCTGGCTCAAGGACACATCCACACATGGACTAGAGGAGCGCCTGCTCTCTACCACTGAGCCAGCCCTCCTCCTTCTACAACCGCTCTGTGGACCATTAAAGGGCCCACTTCGCCCAGTTTGGGAATAACTGCAATAGCGTAGTATAAATAAAACATCCCCCTTGAAAAGTACTGCATCTCTCCAGCTACAACCGGCAGCGTTACGAAACAGGCCAGACGAGTTGAGTGTGCTCTCCTTCATCCAGTTTCTCCAGCTGTGCTCCATCGCGGTGGCCGCCACGTGGAGATGTGTGATGCCAGCACAAATAAAAAAAGAACACACACACTCAAATCCGAGCGCTACCGCGTCTATAAAACAAACAAACAGAGCAGGTGTGTTACGGAGCGGCCACGGCCGTCACTGCACGGCCACTCAATTACCAATGCGACACACAGACTCGGCAGTAAATTGAAGCCTAAAAGTTGTGCATTGTGAGTCTGGATTTTAAGAGATTCAGAGCGCGGCGGTGACGTCGTCCTGACAGCTACCCCTGCTCTCGCTGACAGACCTCCCCGCCTGCAGCCCTTTTATTTATGTTTCTTACACAACGTCAAATGAAATCAATCACTCACGTCTATGCTCTTTGCTCCTGCGCCCACTCTTTCTCTTACACACACACACACACACAAAGATACCTACAGGCATGACTCCCGAGATGCAGAGGTGGGTGATGCCGTTGGGGGTTTCCAGGCGACCGGGCATTGAACCCGCGGCGGGCCTCTTGGTACAGTACAGCCGGAGAGATGCGGTCACTCAGCTGTCAATAATGAACCAAGTGTAACTAATGGAGTGTGTTGGTGGTTAAACAGGTTATATCCAGTTAAGTGCACGACAGGAAGGGGAAGACACCGTATGTGTGTGTGTGTGGGTGTGCGTGTGTGTGTGTGTGTGTGTGTGTGAAGGCTCTGGGTAATTAAAGTGAGAGGTTTAATGCCCCCGTGTAAAACAGTCCTCAGCACAGTGGGACAGTAAAATCTCTCAGAGAAACCGTTTAACTTACCTCGAGACATCACTCCCTAGATTACTGAAATCTATTTAATGGAAGTGTGTGTGTGTGTGTGTGTATGTGTGTGTGTGTGTGTGTGTGTGTGTGTGTGTGTGTGTGTGTGTGTGTGTGTGTGTGTGTGTGTGTTCATGGATTGGTAACATACATGGCTTTCTATTAATCTGGTGGTTAATGGACTAGGAATTTATATATTTATATATATATATATATATATATAAATATATATATTGTTATATATATGTTTGACTCTCCATTTATATCTCAGTTCCCGTGACTCAGTATCTATGATCACAGGCATGTCCATATTCAACCTAATGAGGACCACAGTCGGGAGAAGAGTCGTATATATATGTTATATTCATAGGAGTAATTCAACGTTTTTGGAAATTGATTGTATATGTTTTCTTTCACACGGTTTGATGAGAAGATGACACCATCAATAGTGATCTTATCTCAGCAAAGAGACGGCTGACTTAACTCGTCATATCTCGCTCAGTCAAAAAAAAACTAAGTTAAACTAAATTAAGTGTATTAATGATACCCTGCATTGTCTCCACTGGTTGCCTGACAACCAAATGATGTTTGAACTCATTGGTTTGTGGTGCACAGCTTCTGAACCAGAGCTAGCTGTGAGCTCATCTACATCAAGTTCCTGTGCAGGAAACAGAATAACTTCTCTGAATAATAATGATGACGAGCTTAAGATGAACTGAACAATGCAAAGTATTTTTGTGTTTTGGATCGGGCCAGGTTAGCATTTACTCCCTGCTTCCAGTCTTTATGCTAAGCTAAGCTAACCAGCTGCTGGTATTACATACATACTTACCGTACAGACACAGGAGCGGCAAATAAGCAAATTCCCTTCAAAACAAAAGCTTTTTTTTTCAATCACAGGATACTTTTTATTGTGAAAATGTGTTACAGCGTACACACACATGGACATGGACACACACACATGGACATGGACACACACACACGTGGACATGGACACACACACACGTGGACATGGACACACACACACGTGGACATGGACACACACACACATGGACATGGACACACACACACGTGGACATGGACACACACACACGTGGACATGGACACACACACACGTGGACATGGACACACACACACGTGGACATGGACACACACATGTGGACACACATACGTGGACATGGACACACACACGTGGACACACATACGTGGACACACATACGTGGACACACATACGTGGACATGGACATACATACGTGGACATGGACACACACACATGTGGACACACATACGTGGACATGGACACACACACACGTGGACACACATACGTGGACATGGACACACACACATGTGGACACACATACGTGGACATGGACACACACACATGTGGACACACATACGTGGACACACATACATGGACATGGACACACACACATGGACACACATAAATGGACATGGACACACACACATGGACACACACACATGGACACACATACATGGACACACATACGTGGACAAACACACATACGTAGACACACACACATGGACACACATACATGGACATGGACATACATACATGGACACACATACATGGACATGGACATACATACATGGACACACACACATGGACACACACACATGACACACATACATGGACACACATACGTGGACAAACACACATACATGGACACACACACATGGACACACATACATGGACATGGACATACATACATGGACACACACACATGGACACACACACATGACACACATACGTGGACATGGACACACACACATGGACACACATACATGGACATGGACACACACACATGGACACACACACATGGACACACATACATACGTGGACACACACACATGGACACACATACGTGGACACACACACATGGACACACATACATGGACATGGACATACATACATGAACACACACACATGGACACACACACATGGACACACATACGTGGACATGGACACACACACATGGACACACATACATGGACATGGACACACACACATGGACACACACACATGGACACACATACATGGACATGGACACACATACGTGGACATGGACATACACACATGGACACACACACATGGACACACATACATGGACATACACACATGGACATACACACATGGACACACACACATGGACACACATACATGGACATGGACACACACACATGGACACACACACATGGACACACATACGTGGACATGGACATACATACGTGGACACACACACATGGACACACATACATGGACATGGACACACACACATGGACACACATACATGGACATGGACACACACACGTGGACACACACACATGGACACACACATGGACACACATACGTGGACATGGACATACATACGTGGACACACATACATGGACACACACACATGGACACACATACATGGACACACACACATGGACACACACACATGGACACACACACGTGTACACACACACATGGACACACATACATGGACACACATACATGGACACACACACATGGACACACACACATGGACACACATACATGGACACACACACATGGACACACATACATGGACACACACACATGGACACACACACATGGACACACACACGTGGACATGGACATACATACGTGGACACACACACGTGTACACACATACATGGACATGGACACACATACGTGGACATGGACACACACACGTGTACACACATACATGGACATGGACACACACACATGGACACACACACATGAACACACATACATGGACATGGACACACACACATGGACACACACACATGGACACACACACATGGACACACATACATGGACACACATACATGGACACACACACACATGGACACACATACATGGACACACACACATGGACACACACACATGGACATACATACGTGGACACACACACGTGTACACACATACATGGACACACACACATGGACACACATACATGGACACACACACATGGACACACACACATGGACACACACACGTGGACACACACACATGGACACACACACGTGGACACACACACATGGACACACACACACGGACACACACACGTGGACACACACACGTGGACACACACACATGGACACACACACGTGGACACACACACATGGACACACACACATGGACACACACACGTGGACACACACACGTGGACACACACACATGGACACACACACGTGGACACACACACGTGGACACACACACGTGGACACACACACGTGGACGCGGCCGCGTTCTGATCCGGCTCATCGGATCCCAGAAGTCGTTTGAAAAGACGAGTGTGTCCACGGCCGGACTGTCAGGATCCAGATTAGGACCAAACACAGGATCCCAGGAAATCTGTTCTTTGTTCTTCCGGCTGTCTGTGACAGGGATTACATAAGCCTCCCCTCCCTTACATAAGTGTCATTTGTCTGCAGTAAATTCCAAATTCCTGTTGAAATTCATTTTTTGTGTGTTGCGCTCCTGGTGGCCTAGATTTTCGGTGTAACTCGGATACTTTGGTGCACTTTCCTCCTGGAGACCATCTTGTCACAGCGGGGCTGGACTTGTGTATTTCTGTACCGACAGAATGAGCTGCGCTGTGCGGCTCCATGAGGAGAGAGAGGGGCTGTTAACGCACACGGTTTCTATCAGTTTGGGCCGTTCCTCATGTCATAAGATGATATGAAGTGCTGAATTCATAATGACCTAACTCAACTCATCAAAAGGCAAGGGGTACCATAATTTATGAGACATCAGATTTTCAAAAAACTGGAATGTTGAACTCCACATCTCCGGTCCTTTCTGATTATTGCTGTGATATTCAGCATTTTTATGATTCGTAGAATCTTTTTTAATCCCATTGGCAATAAAATAAATGCATCAAAACATGTGCTACTCGTGCACTCCGCTGATAAACCGGATAACTGAGTAACATCGGGCTTCATGATCAAAGAAAGTGGGCCTCTCTCTCTCTCTCTCTCTCTCTCTCTCTCTCTCTCTCTCTCTCTATTTCTTAATGGAAGCAATAAAGGAACAAAAAGTGCAGTAAAGGTTCTCTTTTGCAGCACTTAAATGCATTTAAACACATCTTTTTGTGTTATCTTTACTTGTGTATTGTCGTTTTCGCTACAAAAAAACCCTCCTCCCAGATTATAATCGGCACGGCGTCGGCACACATCGGTCAGATCCCCATTAAAAGCTCTCTTTAACTCTTTGATGGAGTCGATCTTCCGTACCGTCGGTCTGCACGGCTCTCTGAGGAAATCAAATCCTGCAGCTTCACGCCGCACGTCAGGCCAAGTCGGCAGCCACTTATCGCCGGCGTTGCCAAGGCTCGGAAAAAACGACCGGCTGGTGTGAAAGAACATCGTGGCCAAAACGGTGGGGCCAAGCCAATTTGCATTTTCATGTCAAGTTATTTAACTCTGCTCCCCAAAGTGCAGTAACTCTCTAACCTGGTGGCGATTACACTTAAAACCAATCCCCCCCCTAGTGGGGGAAACTGATTGTTGTATAAAACTGTAAATCATAGCTTTTCTTATGAAAAAAAGGCCAAAACTGCTGTATTTGGATGTATTGAACATCATAATATACAAGTGAAATATATGGTTTGGTACATGAGAAAATGTAAATGTCACAGATGTGCGCAAATGTGCCCCAATGCAAATGTTGGAGACCTCGCCTGAATGTTCTCTGTTCTAAACCCTCTCTAACTTTGTTCTGCTTCACTTTATCAAAGTCAACCTTTGCAGAGAGAATGTTCACATATTGTGCTATGATTTGTGTTAGTGAATGTTCACATATTGAGTTATGATTTAGGTTAGAGAATGTTCACATATTGTGCTATGATTTGTGTTAGTGAATGTTCACATATTGAGTTATGATTTAGGTTAGAGAATGTTCACATATTGTGCTATGATTTGTGTTAGTGAATGTTCACATATTGAGTTATGATTTAGGTTAGAGAATGTCCACATATTGAGCTATGATTTGGGTTAGTGAATGTTCACATATTGAGTTATGATTTAGGTTAGAGAATGTTCACATATTGAGCTATGATTTGGGTTAGTGAATGTTCACATATTGAGTTATGATTTGGGTTAGTGAATGCTCACATATTGAGCTATGATTTGGGTTAGTGAATGCTCACATATTGAGCTATGATTTGGGTTAGAGAATGTTCACATATTGAGCTATGATTTGGGTTAGAGAATGTTCACATATTGAGCTATGATTTGGGTTAGAGAATGTTCACATATTGAGCTATGATTTGGGTTAGTGAATGTTCACATATTGAGTTATGATTTGGGTTAGTGAATGTTCACATATTGAGCTATGATTTGGGTTAGTGAATGCTCACATATTGAGCTATGATTTGGGTTAGAGTTGGACCTTACAGCTGCATCATTTCAAAGAAATAATCATCCTGAAAGTGATTTTTTTCTAGGCGGACCTGAAACCTTTTCATTTTTTGCTGTGTGTCATCTTCATTTACTCTTAACCAGTAACATATAGACTGATATTTACACATTTGAACAACATCTCACATGTTTACCTTTTATTATAACACCAAAAGTATTCAAACAGCCCTAGTGGTTGCAGAGAAACACCCTTTTTAGTTTGGGTATGACATTTTCGAGCAAAGGCCTAAAAATAGGTGTATTTTCTTAAAGCCTCAATGCTGTCACTCTGGCAGAACAAGGAGAAAGAGGTTATTTCAAACAGATGATGTTGAGTGATTTTTTTGGGGTGAAAACTGTGTCTTTTTCCCAACGTTAAAATATCAATGTTCAGATTTATTTTCCACATCTTATGAATTGATCTCTCAGGGGGAATTTACCCAACGACCAAAGTTCACTTTGATTTATTATTTCAAGGCCTTTTGATGTACTTCAACTTCAAACCCAAACGAGTATCGGCCCACATGAATGGTTCCCCCCACGGCGTCTGAAGATGCAACAGCGTTATTTCATTCTCAGGGGAAAATAGGAAAAATAAATCTGTCATTGTAGCTGCAACTTTGGAGAAATCTTGCACTCGATTCTCTGGGATTCGTGAATCTGTGCGTCAATCTCTCCCTCTTCATGTTCTTTATTGTTTTACTGTTTATTCATATTACTTTACATATACATATAACAACCAGTTAGTTGTTTTCTATGAATGCAAAGTGTGCTTCCTGGAGCATCAAGGCCTCATGTGATGGACAGAGCATCAGAGCATATACAGTATATACATATTTATACACATATGCATACAGTATCAAATAGTCATATTGATGCAGCGAAAGGAAACAAATGGTGAGAAGATGTCTGTGTGTGCAAGTGGCTTAGGATGAGTTTCTTTATCCACTAGTAGCTTTACAGGGAGTTCATGCAGAAATAGTACAAAAAGAAAATCTGCTTATTCAGTTCTCCGTTGGGTTTATTTGATTCTTCTTTCCTTCTCTTGAGATGACCATTCCTGCTCCTCCGTTCCCCCGAGACAACGGAATCAAATTTGAATGAAACTTTGCTGATTTTGCTTAAAGTATAGGTTTGGATTTTTTTCTTCTTCTCAATATAATACTTTCACCAAATCAACAGTGATAAAAATACATTTTGAAGTTCAGCCAACGCTAAAATGAGAGGAAAATGAAAAATGATGAAAATCAGAAGCCTATCTGGGCTCAGATTAAAACGAGGGGAACGGCTGGAGTGAAACCTTCTGGATCCATCAGCAACAACAGACATGAAAATACATTAAATTACATTAAAATAGCAAGCATTGTGGAACATTGTATTTCAATTTCATGTTACGCATGATATTAATGTTTAGCAGGTAAAGCTGCAGAGAGAGAGAGAGAGAGAGAGAGAAAGAGAGAGAGAGAGAGATGAAAAAACAATGATGAGAACAAACACACATATATGTATATACAGTACATATACAAATATACATACATACATACACATATAAGTACATACACATACATACATACATACATTATATATACACACAGTATATATACATACATACATACATACATACATACATACATATATACATATATACACATACATACATTATATATACACAGTATATATACATACATACATTATATATACACATATATACACACAGTATATATATACATACATACATACATGTGTACATATATACACATACATACATTATATACACACAGTATATATATATATATATATATATATATATATATATATATATATATACATACATACATGTATACATATATACACATACATACATTATATATACACAGTATATATACATACATACATACATTATATATACACAGTATATATAATGTATGAATGTATGAATGTATGTACATACATACATTCATTCATACATTCATACATATATATGTATGAATGTATGAATGAATGTATGAATGTATGTATGTACATACATTCATACATACATTCATACATACATACATACATGTATGAATGTATGTATGAATGTATGTATGAATGTATGTATGAATGTATGTATGTACATACATTCATACATTCATACATTCATACATACATGTATGAATGTATGAATGTATGTATGAATGTATGTATGTACATACATTCATGCATTCATACATACATATATGATTTGTGTTGATAGAGTAAAGGAAGAGAGGACGGGGAGGTGATGAGTGAGAAGGAGGGAGGAGAGAAGCAAAGGGAGGAAGGTGTGATGGGGGAAGGAGGAGATGGAGCTGAACGTCAGTGTGTGTGTGTGTGTGTGTGTGTGTGTGTGTGTGTGTGTGTGTGTGTGTGTGTGTGTGTGTGTGTGTGTGTGTGTGTGTGTGTGTGTGTGTGTGTGTGTGAAAGAGAAAATAATAATGATATCCAGTAATAATAATACAATATATGCTATTGTGCTTGATTTGGGAAAATAGTAATGAAAACATTCTAAATACACACATTTGATATGTATTTGTTTATCAAGAAAGCTCCACATCAACTCCACACACACGCACACACCCACACACACACGCACACACCCACACACACACGCACACACACCCACACACACCCACACACACACAGATGTTTGCTGACATGAAGACGACGTCTCTCCCGCAAATAAGCAGCTGCTTTATGAAATTCATACTGCATGCAATTATGATTCTGAGGGGCGTGGAGCGGGAGGGAAGGAGGGAGGGAGGGAGGGAGGAGGGATGGAGGAGGGAGAAAAACATGAGGAGTCATGTTGTGGGTGTGTTCAGAAGAAAACAAAACATGTCTCTTTTTTTCCTGTATGTTTTGTCTTGTGATTTTCCTGCAGCTGTTGATGAAAACAGAGAGATGACACAAAGATAAAAATACATAAATACACAAATACACTGACTCCTGATCTCAGATCTAACCAGACAGACCATAATATGACCTTGGACACGTATATAATGACACACACGGTCTTACCACAGGAGAGGTGGAATGTAGTGAAGCTGTAGCGACCCCACACACACACACACACACACACACACACACACACACACACACACACACACATTCCTCTGTCCTCTCACCAGTCCTGGATTCTTTAGTCTAACAGCTGAAAATGCCATGATTCCTTTTCCCAGCCGCACACACACATGCACACACACACACACACACACACACACACACACACACACACACACACACACACACACACGAACATGCAGACGCTTGCACATAATGCACAGGCTGTCTCACACACACGGTCACATGATACACCCTCCAGGATTTTCTCTCCTGGCAATTTTAATTCCAGCTCGAAGAAAAAAAAGGGTTTCAAATCTTTTGAACTCGTATATCTTGAATGAAATCAATTAGATTAAGTGGTGAATCTATAAAGACTGACATGTGGTGTACTCTCTCACGTTTGGAACTGAATAAATTGGGAACAACACACACACACACTCACACACACACCATAAAACAAGCACTCAATAACTCCAGGTATTAGAAATGTTCCCGACATATAAACTGCTCCATTGATTTTTTTAACACAGTATTTACCTTCTTTTTATTTAATTTGTTCCTGGTGTTCTGGTGTGGGTGTTACTGGCATCCCCAGAAAATGAGGCAGTTTTTTTTTCTGGCAGCAACAACCAGATGAGTCGCCGTCGGACGTTTACCCTTCATCGCCGCCGTCATCATCATCGACTCTCGTCTCCTTCTTCTCTTACTTCTCTCTTTTCTTCATGTTCTACTTTTCACCTTCATGTGACCTCAGCCTGACGTGAAGGTGAAGGCGGTCAGGACTCTTCTTCAGGGCGCCCCCTTGTGGCCGGTCCCCTCATTTGGTCAAACGGGGAGGAGAGCGGCACAGAGAGCGGCCCCGTCTCCTCCTCTTCCTCCTCCTCCTCTTCCTCTATTCTCCCTGTAATGTATTTGTATCCGACCCCTCACCTTCTGGAAACACAAACAGGGGTCGGACAGATGTCCGGCGCCGCCAGCCAACACTTCCTCATGAATATCAACGGCACGACCCACGGAGCCGCTCATGGGTTTTTAACCGGATTGAACACGCAGCTTCTCCGAGTTTCGCGACTTTAATCGCAAAAGAAACATCTCTTCCCCTGGGAGCCGGAATGATGAACTCCTTCATCCTCATGAATGTTGTTTCCAAACACCTGGTGAGTGTGTGATTGTGCAGATTGAACCCATTTCTTTAATGTTCACCTGGTGCAATATCCAACATGTGCAAGTACTTTTATATACGTTTTTTTATTCAGTCTGTATATGTAATATTCTTCTTTACTGTTTTTTATTGTTTTCTATTACTGTTTATTTATGTTACTTGATTGTATTCACTTGTGAGCAATGCTGCTGTAATCCTGTCATTTCCCCACTGGGGGACTAATAAAGGATTATTTTATTTTATCTTATCAAAGAAATCAAATACAATAAAATAAGAGTAACACAACTTTTTGAGTCCATAAAACTACTTTTAGTCCAAAACTACTTTTAGCAGGTCCACTTTCACTTAGCCTTGATTTACTTTGACGTTGACATATTGTCGCCTAATAACCAAATAGTTGCCTTTTTTTAATGTTACCGCTTTACAGATTAAACATATGAGAATATGTATTTCAAAAAGCACGACATCTATGAAATAACATGTCGTAAACTAGCCTCAAAACGTAATCGGTTGACAGAAAGACTATGAAGTCGATCTGGGAACGTGTTAGCGAGACGTCTGAGTCGTGTTTGTGTCCACGCGGTGAACATAAACCCAATACAGATAGATAGATATATACTTTATTAATCCACTCTCCTTCTTGCTCTGATCCGTCTCCTGAGAAACAGATCTGACTCTTTAGCCGCTAACGGCGTAGCAGCACTTAAATGTCTCTTACTGATAGATATTGTAGTTTCACTTTATTGAAGTTGTACTTCCTTGATTCTTGTTGTTCTGAGTTTGTCCTCATGGTTGAATGCACGTATTGTGAGTCGCTTTGGATAAAAGCGTCAGCTAAATGTAATGTAATGCAACGGCTCCACTGTGTTCCCCAGCTTCGGAGACATTACATCATCGCGTATCAGAAACATAACAAAACATGATCATGTCGGCCAAACGTAACACCCATCAGGCAATATGCCGAGTCATTAAAACAAAGACGTTGTCGACATGAAGTGCCTTTTATCTGGAGTGCCTGAGCAGCGTAGCTGAGGGCATTAGCGATCCACCAACCCGGCTTCCTCTGGCGGGATTAAACTTTTTATTAATGTTGTGATTTCTGGGTCATAACCAGCTCTCCGCTGGCTGCACAGTGCGATACCGCATTACAATCCCGTTTATCCAAATCCCATCTTCTCATATTGTCAAATGCATAACACTGCGCACACACAGCCAACAGGGAGGGAGCGCTCCCTCACACACACACACACACACACACACACACACACACATATGTAAACACACAATTACACCAACAGATGAGCCTAATCTGGAGCTACTGTTGTGTGCGTTTCGCCGCCGCCCCCGGGCTGCACGTGTCACGCGCCTCCATACATCAGGGGCGGCGTCTTATCCGGTGACGCCGCATGAGCTTTTACAGCATCTGTTAGCACTGTGAATTATCCAGTGGACTACTTTCCGCTGCGGGGGGAAACTATAAAGTTATGCATATGTCTCTATGTAGGCCAGAGGGAAGGAGGGAAGGAGGGAAGGAGGGGATGGAGGGTGATGTGATTGTCAAGACGTGCAGGATTCCCACTTTGCTATCCAAGCAGAGGCCGTGCGTGAAAGAGAAAGAGAAAGAGAGGATGAGGGGTTAGAAAGAAAGCTGGAGATGAGACTTTAAAGCCTTCACTGATATTCACAGGATAAAAAATATGAAAAACATCAATATTCAGCCACATTGCGGCTGCAGGCCTCATGAGTTCCCGTCTCTCTCCATCCATGATGCTGCAGAGCTGGGAGGAGGACTCCTTCCTCTCTTTCATGTGTGTAGCTCTCACACGCACACACACACACACACACACACACACACACACACACACACACACACACACACACACACACACACACACGATGTGCATGACGCGATGTCGCTGCTCCAGAGGTGAGCGAGTGAAGGAATGTTTTCAGGTTACTCTGAATAGTTCAAACGCTCACGAGGAAGAAGAAGAAGAAGAAGAAGAAGAAGAAGAAGAAGAAGAAGAAGAAGAAGAAGAAGAAGAAGAAGAAGAAGAAGAAGAGGAGGGGACCGGAGGGGACCGGAGGGGAGGGGAGCGAGTCTGTTGCTATGCGACCAGACTGCGCTGTTTGAGAGCATAACCATCCATGCCACACACACACACACACACACACACACACACACACACACACACACACACACACACACACACAGATGCATGCACCCACGCACATGCAGAAACGGTGGGAATCCGCAGAGACAGACACCAACAAAATATTGGACGTGTGTGTGTGTGTGTGTGTGTGTGTGTGTGTGTGTGTGTGTGTGTGTGATCACATGCTGTCAGACTCGCCCTCCGGTTGTTTTATTATTTATTATTTATTTATCTGTCTGTAGAAACGACACGTGTTGCACGGCGGCCCGTCCTGGGAGAGGCACCCCGAGGTTTCTTCTTCTCTTCATATTCATATTCATGCTCTGACCTTCAATGGCTGGTTGACTGATTGGTTATCAGATATGAGCTCAGCATATAATGCTCAGCATATAATGCCCCTTTCATGTGTCGTGATAGAATTCCCCCCCAGAGATAAAATAAAATGACATTTTTTTAAACCTTTTGTAGATTCAGGGAGAGCGTGGTTCTGCTCTCTCGTGACCCGCCAGGACAAATCATACAAAGGCATGAATATGTCTTATTATTTATTTCTATACCTTGTACACATTTTCCAGCTCCTGCAATACCTCGACTTTGCATATTTCAAAGCGTCTCGTTGTCGTCGGGGAGATTATCTCAAACATCCACACGTGTCTTCACACGTGTCTTTACATCATGAAGTTATTAATTTATGCAGTATTATGAAATGTTTTGAAGTCGCAGATAACTGAACACAGAACGAAACTAACACGGAAAGAAAAAGAAAAAATCATTGAGTCGGCGTGGATTAATACACAAATCAAGGCAGGTTTGTTTTCTGGGGTTCACTCTAACCTGTGCTGCGACTCTTCACACGCAGCCTTCATATAATCTGATATCGACATGAGTAAAACTAATCATACACTTTTAAAAAGTAAATCAACACCAGGCCTTTTGCAGCTCTCTTTCGCGGCAACCTCCGCATCTGAGAAGGGAAGTCACAGTTAAAGTGTCTTAAAGCTGCATTCTCTCTACTGACCACCAGGGGGCGTCTCCTCTGGTTGTATAGAAGTCTATGCTTCATGTGTTAAAGCTGCATTCTCTCTCCTGACCACCAGGGGGTGACTCCTCTGGTTGTATAGAAGTATATGCTTCATGTGTTAAAGCTACATTCTCTCTACTGACCACCAGGGAGCGTCTCCTCTGGTTGTATAGAAGTATATGCTTCATGTGTTAAAGCTGCATTCTCTCTCCTGACCACCAGTGGGTGACTCCTCTGGTTGTATAGAAGTCTATGCTTCATGTGTTAAAGCTGCATTCTCTCTCCTGACCACCAGGGGGTGACTCCTCTGGTTGTATAGAAGTCTATGCTTCATGTGTTAAAGCTGCATTCTCTCTCCTGACCACCAGGGGGTGACTCCTCTGGTTGTATAGAAGTCTATATAAATGACTCTACTTCTCTCTTGATTTATCACCTCATGAATATTGTAAACATGAGTTTATAATCTCAATCTGTAGTTTCAAGTCTTCTTCGATAAAGTATGTTCATTTAGTACATTTATTTTAGTCAAATAGACAACAGCAGGGTTTGCTTTAGGGCGGGGCTACCTTGTGATTGACAGGTCTCTATACCACGGCGTTGTCCTGGGAGTTGTCCGTGTTTTTATCTTTCAACTTCAACCCTTTAAGTGTGTTTTCACTTCATGAAAGTTAGCTGGAACGTTTTGGTCGCCAACGCGTGTCGCTTGTACTTATCCCATAGTTTGTTTATTCTCGTGACCCGGAGAGCTCTCGTTTGATTATTTGTGCTGCTTGGAGTGAGTCACACTTTATTATAGAGTTATGGACAAAGAGGCATGGAGGAAGTCATCTTCAGTGGAGCCTGTATGAGTATATGTGTATGAGCCTGTGTATGTATAATAAACACAATGTCCATTTCATCTCTTTCATAATTTGGTGGTTTTTCCAGCGTAGGATCTGGTTATGACAGTGTTTTTTCCTTCTTTCCCACGATTCTCTCTTTATTAAATGTGTCATAATCCCAGAGTCCATCTCTCTCCCTCGGCTGCTTGGCCTCCCTCCCCTCCCCCATCCTTCCCTCCCATCCCTCCCATCTCTCTCTCACTGGTCTTCAAAGCAGCGCTGCAGCTCCTGAAATATAGATCGTTTTCCTTCTGTACATTTCTGACGCAAAAGAAACACACACACACACACAGTGATACATCAGTGTGTGTTGCGGCCGTGTACACCTTTTTTTCACACACACACACACACACACACACACACACTCACACACACACACTCTCACGGTGTTACTCTATACGTCGTTTTGTAACACAGTTTGTGTTGCAGTGGTTTTCGGCTTCATGAGGAATGAACTGCAACCGTCACTAACATCTCACTGCCTCCTCCGCTCGTCTCTGTAAGGCCTCTGATGATGAGGAAGATGATGATGATGATGATGATCTCTATGTTATTATGCATTAAATTAAAATGTCGACCTTTATTCACCACCTTACTTAAATATAACTAGTAAGTTTAAACGCTGGACGTCCCAATTAGAAATATACATGTTCAACAATAAAAAAGGATTTCCATAACTTAAAGTGATGCACGGCATAAATAACACACCATGGAAATGATTATGTAAAAAAATAGCACTTTTTTATATAAATATTTGTCACATTTGTTATATGAGACAGAAAAGCAGAGAGAGGGAGAACGTGTGAGACAGTGATTTTTAGGCCAGGTCTATATTCTCTCCCCGATATGCATATTTTATATTTTTGGACAACGGGACACCTGGTCTGGGAACTATAAATATGTATTAAATATTATATTTCACAGCATTAGTTGACATTCTTCAGTCAAAGAGGTGGACCAACAGACGAAAAACTTCTTCCAATTTCCAACCAGTCCTTTCTCTCCATTTAAAGACCGTCGCCAATCAGCCAAAGTCAATATGTCTCGACTTGTCAACAACAACAACAACAACAAAAATGACCTTTTTACTAATTAGTGGAGGACATTTATCCCCGCATGAGTCCACAGGAAGGAATCGATCGGCACGATTTTCAGGAAAAGTCGCTGAAAGACAAACGGAGCGAGACGGATGCGCTGTCTCTTTAAGGGGCGGGGCCAGTGGTTTGGGAAGGCTCCATTTTGTTCTGATCAGCCAATAAAGGTTTGAAAATTCACTGATCTGACCTCTCTTCACGACTTTCCTTGTTCTCGCTCTACATCCGCTGGTCCGGTTCAGAGTTACAGGAAACAGCAGCAGAGTCTGAGCACTTTCTGGAGTCCGTCGGTTCCTAATGGAGGCGATCGTCTTACAGGCGAGATGCTTTCTGGTGAAACGGGTTTGTGTCGTCGTGACGACTCTCATGGGACGGCCTCCATCGTGTTTCAGCCACATCTTCGTTTCCTCTCCATTCTTCCTCCACTCGTTCCCTCCTTCTCAGCTCTTTCCTTCACTTCCCACCATCCCTTCTTCCATTATTGATCTGGTAAAAAATAAAAAAATCTCTCAGATCCCACAGAGTAGCGTGTCTGTCTGTCTGTCTGTCTGTCTGTGTGTGTGTGTGTGTGTGTGTGTGTGTGTGTGTGTGTGTGTGTGTGTGTGTGTGTGTGTGTGTGTGTGTGTGTGTGTGTGTGTGTGTGTCTGAGCGTCCTCTCCAGCCAAGTGGGACTTCGGACTCCACTTTGCCTCGTTGACATCAGCCGTTGCCGGGTGTGTTCATAACTACGGTGACCCTGTTGTCAGGGCGACCGCCATTATGTTGTCACGGAAGCACTCGGGCTAATGGAGGAGCGTATAAATGATGCTGCGCTGTTGCTCTCTCCCTCTCTCTCCCTCTCTCTCTCTCTCACTCCACTCTCCTCTCTCTCCACTCTCTCTCTCCCCTCTCTCTCTCTCTCTCCTCTCTCTCCTCTCTCTTCTCTCTCTCTCTCCCTCTTTCTCTCCTCTCTCTCTATCCCCCCTCACTCTCTCTCTCTTCTCTCTCTCTCCCCTCTCACTCTCTCTCTCTTCTCTCTCTCTCCCCTCTCACTCTCTCTCTCTTCTCTCTCTCCCCTCTCTCCTCTCTCTCTCTCTCCCCTCTCTCCACTCTCTATCCTCTCTCTCTCTCCTCTCTCTCCCTCTTTCTCTCCTCTCTCTCTCCCCCCTCACTCTCTCTCTTCTCTCTCTCCTCTCACTCTCTCTCTCTCTCTTCTCTCTCTCTTCTCTCTCCCCTCTCACTCTCTCTCTCTTATCTCCTCTCTCTCTCTCCCCTCTCTCCACTCTCTCTCCTCTCTCTCTCTCCTCTCTCTCCCCCCTCACTCTCTCTCTCTCTTCTCTCTCTCTTCTCTCTCTCTTCTCTCTCCCCTCTCAGTCTCTCTCTTCTCTCTCCCCTCTCACTCTCTCTCTCTTCTCTCTCCACTCTCTCTCTTCTCTCTCTCTCACTCTCTCTATATCCTCTCTCTCTCTCTCTCTCTCTCTCTCTCTCTCTCTCTCTCTCTCTCTCTCTCTCTCTCTCTCTCTCTCCACACACACATACATTACTAATGGGCCTCCATAATAAATGGCTTCCCTGTTCCTCAGACGCCATGCAGCCATAAATCGATGACACTTTTACCTGACCTGCTTTCTTTTACTCGCTTTTACGCACACGCAGACACACACACACACACACACACACACACACGCACAGACACACACACACACACACACACACACACACACACACACACACGCACAGACACACACACACACACACACAGACGCAGCTCTGTTTACCTGAGTCATTTCAGCTATTGATTGAAGTTTTATTGACGGCAGTCGTCATCTGTAAACAAAAAGATGCCCATGTCTGCCATGTTGATAGACGATGATCTGTGACACACACACACACACACACACACACACACACACACACACACACACACACACACACACACACAGCAGATGGAGATCGTTATCAGTCATATCATGATTTTCTGTCAGAGGAATGCTACCAGGGACACATGCTGAAAAGCTGACAGTGAAGAGCAGCCGTGTTTGTATATTTGGGCTCGGCATGTGTGTGTGTGTGTGTGTGTGTGTGTGTGTGTGTGTGTATGTGTTCACATATCTGATCCTGGTTGTGGGTCCCAGTTTTTACACGTGTACGTGCCTGTGTTTGAGTCTGTCTGGCAGCTGAGTATTTACGCGTTTATCCTCATGCCGTCTGGCAGCTACTCAGCAGGTAGTGTCCCAGTGTGTGTGTGTGTGTGTGTGTGTGAGTGTGTGTTTTAAACCAGTTAAAAGAGCACTATGGTCTGTGATACACAGGTACACTATTTAGTTTCAAGATCACATCTGCTTTAAGAGTCGAGTCTTGGAGAGACTACACAGCAGAGGCCCTGCAGGCTCCATCAGCTCCCATTGGGTTGACTGGGGAAGCACCAGCAGCCATTTAAAACCACTGGAACCAGTGTAGCGCTGTGTTTTAGGGGATTATGGCCTCAGAGTACGGGATGCATGGAAAAAACTGTGACTTTTCGTAGGATATCATACAAACTGTGCCTTTTCTAAACAGTTTAACTGGTTTTATGTTATTAAATATGAAATGAATTGTCTTTACATACATGCAATACTGCCCATGTCAAGTTATGACTTCTAAACTTCTTCTAAATAATAGTGTATTATTTACTGGCTGGATGTTATGCCATGCCTTGGTGATTCCAATGATGGTTTATGATGTGATAACAATACACAGCTGAGACCTCAAAGCTCTCCAGGTGTAAAAAAAAATATTAGATTCAGCTCATTTTCTGCAATAAAACGGAGACGCTAATCGTTGAACCCGACCACGCGCATCCTCGTCTCGGTCCCTCTCCAATTATTGTGAAAGCAGATGTCAGGACGATCAAAGCTGACACTCAAACTATAATCTATGCTTTTACGGTCTCACTATTATAATGGAATGTTAATCAGCACCAAGCAGAAATAAATGAATAGACCAACAGCAAAAAAAAGCACAGTCACAAAAATCAAGAAAAGAGAACACGTTCATATTTCTTTAATGACTGCACCGTTTGTTTGAGGACACATATTAAGATTGTACTTATTACCTTGAGAGCCGTTCATGGAATACAGATCTGAACCGCCCTAACCGCTCAGGTAAAGACCGGCCTGAAGAAGATCAGCTCCTCTTAAGCCGCTTTGGAAAGTTTTAGATATTCTTTTTTTTGCATGATTTGTATTTAACTACTGAGTCTTGCTGTACTTTATTCTTGTGTAATCAACCGCTGCTTTTTTATATACGTTAATTCCTATTTTTATTACGCTGATTATTCAAATAAACAACAGATCTGAGATCAAGCGCATGAGAAGAAGTCCACAGTATATCAAAGGAGACTGAAGCCCAGTTTTACAGGTGTTAAAAAGCATCAGTGGAGCTTCTTAAGAGCCGGGGGGAGATTTTATTACGTCCATTAAACAAATGTGAGGCGTAGTAAATGATGCTCCTATCTGACAGCCTGGAAAAGATAAAACGCTCTCCCTGGTATCGCTTCTTTTTGTCCTCAACCAGAGCCACCAGCGTCATGACTTATTGCTCCAGCAGCAGACCCGGCTGACCTTAAAGACTCACTCCGGTGATGAATACATAAATATCCTCCCTCCTCTGAGTTCTTCAAATCCACGTCTCTATCTTTGCTGCTTGATTTTCACCCTCCGTCCCCATCGCTCACTCCTTAATGGTACTTCTAAAAGAACACACACAAAAAAGCCATTATTTCCCACCAATAGCGTCCTCCTTTCCTCACCACCTCCCCCCTTGCCGTCTTCGTCCTGGTGAAGGACAGCAGAGGTCACGGTGATGGAAGATGAGGTCGACGCTGCCTGGAAATGAAGCCGCCTCCCTCCCTCCCTCTCTCTCTCACTGAGGCCCTAATGGCTGATTTTAATGTCCACTAAATGCAGATTGAGATTTGTGGCCAAGCGGGGCGGCCTCGCGGTTAGAAGATGGACATTGTTTCATCCGCTCACGAAGGAAGGAAGGCTGTAGATGGGTTTGTTTTCTGTTTACTGCCAATCGAGTGCAGCAGAGGGGAGAAAACTCATCTCCACAAAGTCTCCACTGCTCACATGTGGAGTGGACTTCTTTCAGCATCCCATCTGGAAACAATGCAAGTACAAAAGAATATACTTTTGGGAAAAGACTTGCTCTGACTGACTGGTGACACGTCTTCCAGTGAGAAGCGGCCGCTCGTCTTTATACTTCGGTTGTTTGGAGCAAAACAATACACCGTCTGATTTAGAGGTGGTAGCGGGCGGGTTTGGTTACAGGCTAGCTGTTTATGCTAAGCTAAGCTAGCCGCCTGCTGGTTGTAGATTCATATTCGAGTAATTTCCCAAGATGCCGAACGCGTTCCTTTAGAGTGAGTGAATTTTTATTGGAAAGCATCTAACGATCACAACAGTGAACAAAATGAATAAAACGCCTTTGGGCCAAAACAAGAGCAGCCTGGTTCTGGACAGATGGGCCCCTGGGAGCCGACAGGACTGAGACTGAAAGACATGAGGGGAGGGGATCAGTTAAAAAATATGATGTGGAGCTTTTGGTGCTTCTCCCAGAGGGAAAGAGAGATTCAAACTGGGCTAGAGACCACACACACACACACACACACACACACACACACACACACACGACTGTATTCAGCAGTCCAGGTTAGACAGACAAGAGGACGACTTGGACGAGAAACTTCTGCAGACAGTTTAGAGAGAGAGAGAGGGGGGAGAGAGAGAGAGAGAGGGAGAGAGAGGGAGAGAGAGAGGAACAGCTCATTAAACTGAATCTGAAGGGCCGCAACAGACAGTTTGGGTTTTTAGTTTTTTATTATTAGACAGGCGGAATGTCTCGCCTGTTGCAGGTGTCATTACACACACACACACACACACACACACACACACACACACACACACACACACACACACACACACACAGTTGTCCTCATGAAGCCCCGGAGAACGGCTGGTGTGGAACTAAAAGGACGCAAGACAAACTTCAGACGTGGAGGAAGTTAAGTGTTGGGTGCAGTGTTTCTAAAGCGAGGAAAAGAACAGCAGCATGATGGAACCAGCAATGAAACGCTCAGGATATATTTCTGCTAATCCTTTCAAACCATATCTGTCTTTTGGAGACAGGAAGGGGTTCCTATCTTGGCTTTTTGCAACCGGTGAACAGAAGTTTCCATATTTGAAATGCGGAGTAGAGACGCTGTATACGTCTCTGGTTGAGACCTGTCAATCACAGTAAGCCCCGCCCTAAAAGCGTCCCCTGCTTTATGGTCTGTTTGACTCTAAATGACCATAATTTACTAAATGAACATCATGCTGTATTGAAGAAGACTTGAAACTAGAGATTGAGACATAAACTCATGTTTACAATGTTTACTGAGGGAATACATTTAAAGTAGAGTCATTTATATAGACTTCTATACAACCGGAGGAGTCACCCCCTGGTGGTCAGGAGAGAGAATGCAGCTTTAACACATGAAGCATAGACTTCTATACAACCAGAGAAGTCGCCCCCTGGTGGTCAGGAGAGAGAATGCAGCTTTAACACATGAAGCATAGACTTCTATACAACCGGAAGAGTCACCCCCTGGTGGTCAGGAGAGAGAATGCAGCTTTAAGACATGAAGCATGTACTTCTATACAACCAGAGGAGTCGCCCCCTTGTGGTCAGGAGAGAGAATGCAGCTTCAACACATGAAGCATAGACTTCTATACAACCGGAAGAGTCGCTCCCTGGTGGTCAGGAGAGAGAATGCAGCTTTAACACATGAAGCATAGACTTCTATACAACCGGAAGAGTCACCCCCTGGTGGTCAGGAGAGAGAATGCAGCTTTAAGACATGAAGCATGTACTTCTATACAACCAGAGGAGTCGCCCCCTTGTGGTCAGGAGAGAGAATGCAGCTTCAACACATGAAGCATAGACTTCTATACAACCGGAAGAGTCGCTCCCTGGTGGTCAGGAGAGAGAATTCAGCTTTAACACATGAAGCATAGACTTCTATACAACCAGAGGAGTCTCATCCTAGTGGTGGAAGAGGGAGAGAGAATGTAAGTTTTAAGACCCTTCCGCATCAGAAAAATCTGTGAACCAATTGTCTTCTCTCTCTATTGTGTGTGTTTGTGTGTTTGTGTGTTTGTGTGTGTGTGTGTGTGTGTCCAGCCATTTGAACATTTGAATACTATAAATATGACTCACTGAATTATACTCGTCATACATAATGTCTTGTGACAGTTTGTTAGTGAGCAAAGACTCCGTTTCAGAGTGTGTGTGTGTGTGTGTGTGTGTGTGTGTGTGTGTGTGTGTGTTCAATAAAAGTTCATAAGGTTGATGTAAATGTTTTACATTTCAATTCAAGAAAATGTTCCTTACCTACTCGAACAAACACACATTTCTGCTTTGTTTGCAACTCACCGTTTCAAGTTAAGAGGACTTACATTCCAAATGTGTTTCAACTTGCATATGAATGTTATTTTGACTGATAATTGAAAGTGTGTTTTCTATATTAAAAAAAAGGAATAACCAATAATTCTTACTTCTGTTCAAAAGATATAACATTTATTGGAAGACTGATGTTTTACAGTGTATAATAAGATGCACAATGAGACGGGATGAAGCTCGGTTTGTGGGCTTCTGTTTGGAAACACACGTATATGCAAGCTTTCATAATTTGTGTGAGTTTTCAGGTAGTGAGCCATGAGTCGTGAGGCCGGCTGACTCTGAATCAGGCTGCTTGGCAGCGAGAAGCAGGGCTGCAGAGATGGAAGAGGAAACAACAAAAAAAGGGGGTCATGAAAAAACAGGAGGTGAGGAGAAGAAAGAGGGAGATGAAGGACGTTGGAGGAGCAGATGTGAGACAGGTGAATGAGAAGGAGATGGGAGAGGAGGGAGGAGAGAAGAGGGAGGAACGTTGCAATGGAACATTGACGAGAAAGAGACAGGGAGTCAGAAGTGAGGAGGAGGATGAGAGGAAGAGAAAATAGCCGGGACGTTGGGGAGAAAGAGGCGGGAGATGCTGGCGAGAGGAGAAAACGCAACAGGGAGGCGATTTGAAGATGAAAACGGGACGGAGGGTTGGGGTTTTTTTTTTTTGCAGGAGAGAGGAGGAGAAACAAAAAGACACCAAATTGGCAGGTGGAGATGGGGGAGGGGCCGGGGAAGAGGGAGGGAGCGAGATGCTGGGGAGAGATGAAAAGTGATGGGGTGGGGTAGTTATGCAGGCAGAAGATAAAAAGAGAGGGATAGAGGGAGGAGAAAGATGAAAGAGAGGAGGAGGGAGGATAGAATCAGTGAGAGGAGGAGGAGAAGTGTCACGTAATCACTTACATATTTACATGGAAGTAGTTTATTCCCGGACTTTATTCTGGCAGGAAGAGACGAGTGAAGACGGGATAGATAAAATAACATAAATAAAAACTGTCACAAGCTTTGAGGATGGCAAATGAACAGCATATAGTTACAAAAAAGATGGAGGATGGAACGAGAGCTGCTGTTTGGGCAGAAATAAAAGGTCAGAGACTCGGGGGGTGAGGGGGTGAACTGCTGTGTGACAGCGGGACAGAGTGTGTGTGTGTGTGTGTGTGTGTGTGTGTGTGTGTGTGTGTGTGTGTGTGTGTGTGTGTGTGTGCGCACTAAAACATGATTATCTAAGTGTTTAGAAACATTAAAACACTTTTAAACTATTTACTTATGTTTAAGGCCTATAGAGATGTAAATCCCTCTCACTGGTTATCACCAATGGTACGCTGCACTGAGCACAGTTATACAACTAAATGTATGTCACTTTTTTGAATTCAAAACTTTACATGATGACGAGATTGCGTTACATATTCAATATGACACCAGGACTGTGTCGCTTGCTCCACTGCTGCCACCTTGTGGGCTATTTCGCTCCCGCTTTGGCGCTTTGCCGTTTGACGTGAGCCTCGCAGGCTGCCGTAGGGGAGCAGCAACCGTCGCCCTAGCAACAAAGAGGGTTTGGGTCGTGAGCTGCGCATGCGCAGCATCGGGGGTCTTCTTAAAACGTAAAGCAAAAGACGCCGTAAATCCCCGGGTTGCTGATTGAAGCCGCGATGGCGACCAGCAACCCGTCCGTGTTTCTTCTCACGGTTAACGGACAAATTGAGGGCGCAAACGTGAGTCGGTGCTTCCGGGTGTTAGCCTAGCAGCTATTTTCAACCGCCTTAGCGACAGTTAACGTAAATGTGTGAACGTCGCCGTGGCTCAGTTCTGAGTTTGTATTTCGTTACTTCCGGTTATAAAGGTGATGTTTTTTTTGTTGTATTTCAGTTTCCAGAGTATGACAACTTGTACTGCAAATACTGTTTCGTCTACGGTCACGACTGGGCTCCCACCTCGGTGAGTAGCTTCTGTGTTTTAAAGTAACGTAAAGTAGTCTATAATACATACCTATTATCTCTGAATTATACATTGGAATTGAAGTAAATAAACTATTAGTTATTCTCAAATGGTTGGAAAAACATTTCTCAATATATCCAGACAACATATAACTTTTCTTTTGGTTAATAAACACCTGTCTGTTCTCATCTCACCTGTTTCCTGTGCTTCTGTCTCTGTAGGGGCTGGAGGAGGGCATCACTCAAATAACATGTAAAGGCCGCCAGTCTTCTCACAAATTAATATGGAACTTCCCACTGGAGACGACGTTTAAGAGCACAAACCCCTCCGGATGTGAAACACACACACACACACACACACACATGCACACACACACACATACCCTCACACCTACACACACACACACACACACACTCTCCGTCTCCTTAATTCCTATATTGACGAGCATCTCTGAGGGTCTAATGAGGCCTTTTGGAAATCATATTATGTATAATTTGCACAATGTTTTCCAGGGCCTCAGCTGGTGCTGAGTGTGTACGGTCCAGACGTGTTTGGCAACGACGTGGTCCGAGGCTACGGGGCGACGCACATCCCCTTCACACCTGGACAGTCAGTGTTTACCTCCTCTAGGATCTACTGATCTAGGATCTACTTGACTATTGTTGCATTTAAGTGACTGGATTCTTGTTTCTGTCGTTTCATTTCTTTTCTCAGACACACGCGAACCGTCCCCATGTTTGTTCCCGAGCCCACGTGGAGACTTCAGAAATTCACGAGGTGTGTGTGTGTGTGTGTGTGTGTGTGTGTGTGTGTGTGTGTGTGTGTGTTTTCAGTCGTCTTGTTGTTAATCACAGCAGCTGATGAGTCGTGCAAATATTGACTGAATCTTACTCGGGATCCAGTCCTAGTCCTCCACATTGGTGCGTATTGTATTCCCGCTGCGGTTATCGGTGTTTTGAGAGAAACACACACACACACACACACACACACACACACAGTATTCACGGCTCCTTTTAAATTCCACCAACACAGCAGGCTATTAAAAAAAATGGCAATTTTTTTTTTTAGATGTCAACATTGGGAGCAGATTTTGTATTTGATCTGTGAAAGTGTTACAAGTTGAGTAGTTCCTTTCTTGCTCGTGAACTCTTCCTAGTTGTATTTACACACATTACCACTATAGGACTAATACCTCTATCTCTGTAGTTTTTAACTTGTTTTTTACTCTCTTGTTTAGCTGGCTGATGGGGCGGCGGCCTGAGTACACAGACCCTAAAGTAGTGGCCCAGGGTGAAGGCAGAGAAGGTTGGTTGTGCATTTCTCTGTCTGTATTTCTTCTTTTATTACATATTTGTTTCACATTAGTGACTTACAAGTCACATCGGGGATCTCGGCTTCTGATTTCAAACATTTGAAGAAACAAAACTGTTAAAACAATAAATAAAAACAGCGTCTCCTTGAAGCAGACGTTTCTAAAATGGGTCTTAATAACAAGATGAGCAGATTCAAATTGTTTCTAGACTCTTTCTACGTTTTAAACATGTCGTATTCCCTTTGTGTCGCAGTGACGCGGGTTCGATCCCAAGGCTTCGTCACCGTCTCCTTTCACATCATCACTAAAGACATGAAGAAACTGGGTTACGACACCGGACCGTCGATCCCGGGGAACACGCCGTCGGCCACGTCTGGCTGGTCGACGGAGGAGCAGCCGCTCAACATGTAGTAACACGAGAGATTCTTTTTACTTTTTTAAGCCCCCGCCGAAAGGAAAGAGCAACACTTATCTTAAAGGGGCCACTCTGACCAATCAGAACAGTGACTCCTTAAACAGTACGTTTTGTTTGTTTTTTAGCCAAATACAAGTGTATTTGAATGCGATTTCTTTTGATGTATTTTTAGATTGACACTTTTGTACCTTTTTTAATAAACAGCCTACCTCTGAAATGTTCACGTTTTGAATGCATTGAGCTTCGCACATTTTTAAAGAAACACACAAAGGACTCAGGCGCTGGAGTGACGGAGCTGAAGTGATACACATTTTTATTTTTCAACCAGCGCAGCTACACTTGTCCTCATCCGACAGGGAGCGGCCCGCTGCCTTCGCTTGTTTTGTTTTTAGATGCCGTTAAAATACCACGGTGACTTTTTCCTACAAAAACCCATTACACAGAATAATAAGGTATACAGAGGAAACAGTATGTTACAATAGTACAAATGATAAATTATATTATACAGTTATAATGCCAACAGGTTGAGCACGTATCCGATTTAAAAAAAAAAAAGTAAAGAAAGAAAAGCAGCCTGCTCCCAGTACTATGAGAAGGGTAAATAGACAGACATGGAACAGGTTAAAGGAGGCTGTTTATGCATATAAAGACAGGCGGTCCATCGGGGCGGTTAGTCTTGATAAAAGCAGAGTGAATACAAAGTAACACACACTTCACTGCACCATCGCCACGACTGTGAAACTGTGTCCCGCTGCTGCAGCGGCATCCGACTGTTTCGGGAGTGCTGGACTTTTTTTTTTTATTTCATTGCATCCATAACAATCTTTCTTGTGACGTCAAAGGTCAAAGGTCAGGCCGCAGTGAAATCAAGGCCAGTGAGAGAGGTGACACGTCTCAGCAAGAATATCATGGTAGCATTTCAATAAACAAGACTTTATTAGCAAATTGAAACTTTGCACAGAAAAACACATCAAGTCTTCTTTTTTTTTTTTACTTTTTCAACTCCCAAATTTTTGCATATATTTTAGTTGAGATTAAAAATGTTTGCTGCTGGTCTGCACGCAAGTGTCTCATCCATTCATCCAGGACCCCCCCAAGCATAAAAGTCATCATCACCACCCTCATCATCATCTTTTAAAAATCATACACACGGTTGGAGCTGCCCCTCCTTTTGCCTGAGAGAAAAGAAGGTCTGTGTTTAGTGGGAACACCGAGGGTCCTGCGGCGTAGCGATCATACCACAGCAGACCAGGAGGGGGCGCCAACTCACACCAAAAGGAAAGAAAAACACCCCTTCCACAGTAATAACACTGGCAGTGATAAACAGAACCGAAGAGAAGGAGTACAAGTGACCTAAGGAGAAGGATTCATCAGCTATATTTCATCAACCCACTTCTCCAACCGATAGAAGACAAAGACGCTCAGCTCGCTGTCAGTAAATGTGCCGATATCCAGCCAACAGTAACACTTTCCTCCACAAACTGTAAAATAGCTCTAAAATATAAAACGCTTATAACAATGGATCCATAAACAGAAAAATAAAGAAACGTCAGTGAAGTGTGACCCCTACTGTTCAAACTACTCAAAGTACGACACCCTCAGAAATCACAGTCGCTATGACTTTGGTAACAGTTGTGCTTCTGAGAGAAGAGAATGACATCGCCTACCCATAGGGTGAAAGAAACAAAAGCTACAATGACAGAAAATGGACAAGAGAGAGAGAATGAAGATGCTACACGGCTCCGCTAGTACACAGCTCCAAAACTCTGAAAAGGCTCGGCTATGGATTTACATCTAACGAGTAAAATAACGAAAAATGAACAACTGCTGTTTACGTGACACGTCTCGCTGTTGTCTGATTCCCTGTGCTAACATTAGACCCACCCTGGAACAAGCGTGTGTGTGTGCGTGTGTGTGTGTGTGCGCACCAGGTGATGTTCTTGTGGGAAGATTAGCCGCAGTAATCCCCTCGGGAGGTAAACTGTCTTCGCGCTGACATGCTCTTTAAACCCAGAGCTTTCTTTGAAAACCATACTAACACTCCTTGATATGTGGTTGCGCACACAACACACACACACACACACACACACACACACACGTACACACACGCTCTCTCGCTCTCTCTTAAGGCTGCAGATGTCTTCCTCATCCCCCCGTTTTGACTTTAAACTACACTTTACTGAGTGAGAAATGAAAAAAAAAACTTGCTCATTAAAAAGTACACTTGGAAGCTAAACGTATCTCTCATGCAAACTGTGTGCGCACGCACACACACACACACACTCACACACTTCCCTTTGATCCTAGAAACAAAACTAAAAGGAGGAAGAAACCAAAAAAAATGTCCCATGATGCATCACTGCATCCAAATGTTCAGATAGCAGAATACTGATGCCATCACAGCTCATGTCTTTTTCTTTAAAAACAAAAAAAACAAAGGGGGGCGATTTAGTGACGGTTACATCAACATGTGGCTGTTAGTATCGAGCAGTAACAGTACACGTGCACGTGCACGTGAGCGCGCGCACACACACACACAAAAACATTGCGGTTACGCATCTTTTCAACCCCAAGGACAAAGGGGCTCACCCCCTTTTTGATAAGTGTTCATTGTTAGTCCCGTGAGCCCTGGAGGTCAAAGTTCACGTGGAGGGTTGAGGGGGGGGGGGGTGGGCGGGGTCCGAGTTTGACTGACAGTAAGCGACCAGGCGAGAGTTGTGACCGAGTGGTTACCGAAAGACGAGGCAGTGTGTGGTACGAGCCTCCCTCCCTTAGCTAAGGTGTAACGGTGAGCCCAACAGTCGCTGACAGAAGAAAGAAAAAGACAAATTTGTGCAAAATCCCTGCTTAGTAACACACACACACACACACACACACAAGAGTATAAACACATCTGACCATCTCTCATCCGTACTCCAGTGTGTGCAAGTAAAACCCACTGGAATATACACAGTGTAAAAGTACTGAGATGTGCACACACACACACACACACACACACACACACACACACGCACACACACACACACACACACGCACACACACCGGCTGACAGGGCTTATAAAAGATTAGCTCTAGTGAAGAGATAAGATCCTGGCGTTAGTATGGTCAGACTGTCTTGTCACTCCACCACAGAAGAAGAAAACGAGCAGTCCCAGGGGGAGGGAGTGAGGGAGTGGACACGAGAGGAGGGCGGAGGAGGGGAGGAGGGACCGGCTCCTGTCCCGCCTCTGTGCGGAAAAACTGTAAACGCCACTGCTGCTCTGGAGGTCTGGCCTCGTCTTCGCCTTCGTCGCATCAGTGTGGAACACGCGGGGCTCGGCAGCTTGTAGCATCGAGACAAAGAGACGGGGGAGGAGTGTGTTATGAGCTGTTATGAAGGGGTAAATGGGATAAGACATCTCCTTGTTCATCTTGAAGCTTCTTAGGGAGCCAAAGTGGAAGAGAGGAAGTGAGGAGGAGGGGTTACTCTGGGGCGAGTCGTTCTTCCCTCCCCCCCCCTCACAAAAGGAAGGGGTTGGTGGTCCCGCCGGGCTGCGCCCCGGTTTGGGGCGGCATGCTCATCAGAGGCTGCGGGATGGACATCCCCGTGTTCATCCCCATGGAGCGGGCCATGGCGATGGGCTGCTGCGGCGGCGGCGCGGCGGAGACGGCCATGGGCTCGACGGCGCCGAAGCCGGAGGGCATGGGGCTGACCCGCATCTGGTTGAGGGTGGGGGGCGCCGGCTGGGTCACCTGGAAGGGGTTGGCGTGGGCCGCTCCAGCCGGAGCAGAGCCGCCTGAACAAAAAGAAAGACAGTTTAAAAACACCACAGTGATGCGGCGCGGCCATCTTGATGACTGCTGGTACGGAAGGGGCGGGGCCAAAGAGGGGCGACACACCAAGAGTTTACTCGCTCGACTTTATGTGGTAAATTCGTGTCATTCGCCTTTTCGCGGTGGAAATGGGGGCGTGGCTTTACTCCGTGAAAACAGTCACCGTTTCCGCCATCCACCATTTAAATAACGACTAGTTCTGCTTTATACTTGTTGTGGAAGTCGCACAAACGCCATCGTGTCTGGGTTCATAATATTAAATTAAACCAAACCTTAACCTTGAGTTCTTAAACTAAACCGCAACCATTCGTGCATTGACTTTACATGTAATCTACTCGTGCGAATACTTCGCAACGCTCCTGTTTCTTCCTCAACTGACAGAACAAACTTCTTCCCACCTGTTGCCAGGAACGGGTTGACGACCGGCGGCGGCTGGGCCGGTTTGGTCACCAGAGAGTCCAGGTTGACCAGGGCGGCGTTGGGACCCAGGAAGGACTCGGGGGTCTTCCTGGTCGGGTTTGAGAAGCCGGACATGGACATGGAGCTGGGCAGCGGGTCGAAGAGGTCCATGCTGCCGCTGCTGGCGAGGCTGGCTTGGGAGAGGATCGAGGCTCCGCCCCCGTCGCCTGGAGGAAGAAAGAAAAAAACAGTTGTATTGTCAAAGACACAACACTGCGGCATCAGGAATGTCTCATCTAGTGCTGAACTGCTCAGGACTCAAGGCCGGCGTGTGGAAGGGTTGTTTACATTTGTGCATTCTAAAAAAAATTAAAAAAAAAGTCAAATAGATATTACGAAATGCATTTCTCGCTCGGCGTAAACTCCAGCGCCCACGCTCGCATTTAACGTGGGAACAAAAACAGGATTTGATGCAATAAAAATGATCAGAAGATGCTCTTCATGTGGAGACATCAGAGGCAGCGGAGACGCGTTCATTAATGCAGCAACACACGCGAGAGGAGACACCGAAGAGGAAAACGGTCTCAGGACACAAACAGCATGGCGGAGCAGCGCTCACGATGAGATCAGACGGGCCCCGCTGTGGATTAAAGGCCCGTAAATCCTGTAGATTCCAGCGGATTCAAACAACTCTGCTGCCTGAGCGCTGTGACCAGACCAGAGCAAAATGCTGTTTTTTTCCCCCCACCGCTTGATACGATTACTGCAACATTTTGATCGCATTTTTGCTCAGGCCTGGTGATGTTTACATAGAAAGACGTCTGTGTTTGATGCCACGTCTCTGCGGACACATTTCAGACACAGAGGCGGGAGGACGGACAACACAGCAGACTCCGTGTCATTAGAGAGACGAAGACAAGGGTGAGTACCAGTGGGGACAGAGGAGGAAGAGCGCAGGCTGTCAAACTCTGAGAAGTCCTCTTTAGACGTACCGTTGGATGTATTGAACAGGTCAAAGCTACCTGAAAGGGGACAACACACACACACACACACACACACACACACACAGATGGAAACACAAAAGTACGAATGAGTATGGATAATTGGGTAAACTTATGGAGAAACATGAACACAATAAGCAAAGTGAAAGCGGATGTGCGTGAGCATCTGTTGATGTTGGTGCCATCTTTTCCATTTCTTAAAAATAGAGACAACTCAAGACTGCAAACATCCACAAAACAAAATCTACAAATGTATTTCCGGCTCGAAAACAGAATCCGCAGACAAAAGTTCCAGTTGACTGGTGGAGACACCACTTCCTCCCCCGATGGTCACCTGTGTTGGAGGTCTTAGGGCGGGTGCCAGCGGAGCCCCAGGGGTCGGCGGCAGGAGTGGAGTTTGCTGCCCAGGGATCGCTGCTCTTCATGGGCGGGACAGAAGGATTGACCCCCCACGGGTCCACGGGGGCGGCTGGCTTGGGTGTAGACCCTGGGGAGAGAGAATCGGGGGTTTGAGGACGGGGGTCAGACAAAGCGGAGAACGGTAGGATAAGAAACGTCGTTCAAAATGTATCCTTCATTTCCCTTTCAACATTTACATTTCCTGCTTTCCCCCCACAGCCTCCTTTCCCCGTCTCCCTCTCCTTCCTCCCCCTCCTCCCCCTCCTCCCCCTCCCTCCCCTGCAGTAATGCCGCTGAGCCAGTGGAGCAGCATTCCTACTTAACAAAGAGTCGCAGGTGGAGAGCAGAGACGACGACGTGCAGAAAAAACGTGGCTCTTCTCAGCGAGCAATGACGGTGTTTTTTTTAAATCGATATCATGTGATCTCATCATCCCCAGTGTGCATTGTGTGCATTGTGTGTATTGTGTGCATACCATAAGAGTGCCAGGGGTCTTCCGGTGCAGCGGCAGCAGCGCCCCCCGCGCCCCACGGGTCAGCACTGGCACTGGCACTAGGCTCCGGGACGCTCATCAGGTCCAGCAGAGAGGACTGTGGCTAGAGAGAGACGGAGAGAGTGACCAGGAGACAATATGAAATAAAGACAAAAGAGGAAAAGGACCAATGGGACGCGAGGAGGAAAGACTGTTTCTCAGCCTAGAAAGTCTAGAAGAATAAGAAGATGGGGAGAGGCGAGGCGGTTTCATGACCGTGATAACTTAACGAGACGCTCTCGTCTCCGTGTGTGTGTGTTTTTTTTTACCTCTCTCTTCTTCTTGGCCAGTTTTGCTGATTCTGGGCCTCCTTTCTTACTCTCCTCCAAGGCCATCTGTAGTCGCAGGTCGTCCCCTCTGCGGATGCGATCCTCCTAAAACACACATACCCCCAGTAAGCAAATAGTATAGGAAAAATAAACAAATGAGCGGCTTTTCGCAGATGTAATTGAACTATTTACGAGTTCAACCACAGTGGGTTCACGCTGGTGCTCCTACCTGCTCCGCAGCCTCTCTGCTCATGGCCAGAGCCAGCTGCAGCTGCAGCTCCTCCTCTCCGCTGGTCTGGGGTCTGGCCTGCTCCAGCTCTGAGCCCGCGTTGGGGGACGTGGCTGAAGAGACATGCAGGGCACACGTTAAGGCCGCGGGACATTCTGCGTGTTATTAATACTGTGTGTGTGTGTGTGTGTGTGTGTGTGTGTGTGTGTGTGTGTGTGTGTGTGTGTTTAGAGGCCTTCTGTGATCCTGTAAGAGACGACAGTTCCATTCAGTTTATTGGATTAGAGCAGGCCATGTGCCAGCAAAATAATAAAATAAAGAACACACCAGACACTGCACGCCATGGTAGAACATGGTAGCGCGCGTACACACACACACACACACACACACACACACAGAGACAGACACAAACGCACGCACGCACACACACACACGGAGACAGACACAGACTCGCACACACACAAAGACAGACACAAACGCACACACAGAGAGACAGACACACTCACACACACACACACACACACACACACACACACTCGGACACACAGACACACACACATACACAGAGAGACAGACACAAACGCACACACAGACAGACAGACAGACAGACACACTCGCACACACACACGGACACACAGACACACACACACACACACACAGAGAGACAGACACAAACGCACACACAGACAGACAGACACACACACTCGCACACACACACACACAGACAGACACAAACGCGCACACACACACACACACACACACTCGGACACACACACACAGAGAGACAGACACAAACGCACACACAGAGACACACACACACACAGAGAGAGACAGACACACTCACTCACACACACACAGGCAGACACACACTCGCACACACACACACACAGAGCCAGACACAAACGCACACACAGAGAGACAGACACACTCACACACACTCAGACACACAGACACAGACACACACAAAGAGAGAGCCAGACACAGACAGACCGACACACTCAGACAGACACACTCTCTCTCTCACACACAGAGACAGACACACACACACACACACACACACACACACACACACACACACACACACACACAGAGCCAGACACAGACAGACACTCAGAGACACACACTCACTCTCTCACACTCACACACACAGTGTGTGACAATGTGCCCGAGTTTTGAAACAGTGGCTTGTGCCGTTTCCGTGGGAACCGCAGCGTGGGAGTTGCCGAGAAGACACGGTGACATCACTGGAGGCACAAGCCTCTTCTCCCCGTCCATCATCACCGTGCTCCATCAGCAATCCGGTTCCGTCCGGTTCTGTGCAGCTGCTCACATACACGGCCGTTGTATTCATTATTAACCATCATGCATTGGAACAAAAACGCGGCGTGCAGATTAAGTCGGAGCGCGTCGGGGTGGGGCGTTCCTCTCAGGCGTTAACGAGGGTCCAGACCGGTCGGGACATGCCCCGCCGCTGATGGAGACACTCCCAAGCCGCACACTGGCTCAGATACTCGTCGCAGCACGAGGACCTCGTGTTACATCATTCTGACGGATGATCTGAACGCAAAAGACACGAGAAGACAAAAACGCAGATCTGACTCATGGTTAGTTTCACTATTTGACACCATTAACATCCTCCACGGGCAACAACACAGTAAAATGTGCCACATCACATGTTTCCGTGATGAGGAAACGGTACAAAACAATTCTTTCGAAAAAGAAAACACTGACATTTTCCTCCCTGAAAGGCCGGGCCTTCCTCGAAATGTCTGCCAACGTAATACTTCATCGTTTGGGGATGTGCACATCTGCTATGTGGCGATTAAGCAGCAGCGTTACAGCATCAATTCTGCAATTCTCAATACTGAATTCACTGCTTCCGTCTGTGCCTCAGATCGGAGTCTTTCTTCTCTTCTCCCTCTAATCTGCTTTTCTATGTCTCCAAGACTCCGTCTCCAGGGGAAAGAGACAAGAGGACCGAGGGTAAAGGTGCGTTTGTTTCGCTGGTGGGACGGCTGCAAATGGAGAGTGAACCCAGCGGTGCTAAAACCGTCACAGAGACAATGAAACCCTGTGAAACCGGCTGGAAATATATAGAAGGGAGCGAAACCAGAAGGTTGTTTATGCTTTATGAGGAAAAGACTAAAATAAAAAAGACAAACGTTCACCAGAAGCAGCATGGCTTCAGGGTCACGCTGTGACCACAAAAAACACGAATGTCTCATCGTTGTGGTGGAGAATTGTATGGTGGAAGTGTTCAAGATCGTTTTAGGGCAAAGTGGTGTCTTTCTTCCATCAATGTGTTACACGCTTCTATCAAGAAGGAACATTTTCTCTGCAAAGACAACGAGCGCTCCAACAACCGCTTATCACCCACGGAGCCACAACAGACACTGCAAAACAAAACCGTTCAATAGAGTCAGAAAGACAAAATAAACAAAACTTAAAGCCAACTAAAACACACCCGTATCTCGCCCACCGCTGTGGGAATGGACCTTATATGGATCATCTCAACGTCTTGGCATTCCTCTCTCTCACACACACACACACACACACACAGCTCTGCTCGTAGAAAAGAAATCACTCTAAAAGAAAGCTTTCTGGGTCATTCTTCTACTGAGTGTGTGTGTGTGTGTGTGTGTGTGTGTGTGTGTGTGTGTGTGTGTGTGTCTCTGAGTGTGTGTGTGTCTGTCTGTCTCTGAGTGTGTGTAGCTGAGTGTGTGTGTGTGTCTGTCTGTCTGTCTCCGAGTGTGTGTATGTCTCTGTGTGTGTGTGTGTGTGTGTGTGTGTGTGTGTGTGTGTGTGTGTGTGTGTGTGTGTGTCTGTCTGTCTCCGAGTGTGTGTAGCTGAGTGTGTGTGTGTGTGTGTGTGTGTGTGTGTGTGTGTCTGTCTCTGAGAGTGTGTGTTTGTGTGTCTGTCTCTGAGTGTGTGTGTGTCTCTGTGTATCTCTCTATGTGTGTGTGTGTGTGTCTGTTTCTGTGTGTGTCTCTGAGAGTGTGTAGCTGAGTGTGTGTCTATCTCTGAGTGTGTGTCTGTCTGTGTGGGTGTGTGTGTCTGTCTGTCTGTCTCCGAGTGTGTGTAGCTGAGTGTGTGTGTGTGTGTGTGTGTGTGTGTGTGTGTGTGTGTCTGTCTCTGAGAGTGTGTGTTTGTGTGTCTGTCTCTGAGTGTGTGTGTGTCTCTGTGTATCTCTCTATGTGTGTGTGTGTGTGTCTGTTTCTGTGTGTGTCTCTGAGAGTGTGTAGCTGAGTGTGTGTCTATCTCTGAGTGTGTGTCTGTCTGTGTGGGTGTGTGTGTGTGTGTGTGTCTGTTTCTGTGTGTGTCTGTCGCTGAGTGTGTGTGTCTGTCTCTGTGTGTGTGTAGCTGAATGTGTGTGTGTGTGTCTGTCACTGAGTGTGTGTGTGTGTCTGTCACTGAGTGTGTGTGTCTGACTGTGTGTGTGAGTCCGGTTGTTCCTCGTGTCTTCATCTTAAATCCCTGCCGTGTAACGACACAGAGGGGTTGTATCTCAGGGTGTCGACCAGAAACACCAGAACCAGAACCAGAACCAGAACCCGATGAGTGAGGCCCGATTTTAAAATCCTCTTTGTTTTCAAACACTTTCAAGGCATTTTGAGTTGAGCAGAGAAAACGTTTCCCGACCGTCTGGAGGATGAGAGACGGCTGAAGGGGAAGAATGACAACTAAACGCTCCTCCTGTATTTACACATGGTGCTCGACAGAAAATACTGGGAGCCCTGGACACACACACACACACACACACACACACACACACACACACACACACACAGACACACAGACACACACAGTGTTCGCTTGAAAGGAACTGAAACTGCTGAACATTCACGTTAACTCGAATCGACTGATCTTTAAAAAGCAATTAACGATTTTAACCTTTACACAGAAAATGAACGGCATCACGGAACTAGAAGGAAGAAGGAAAACCCTCCGGGGGAAACGACATTCTTAGAATATATTCAGGCTCTGTCGACACACACAGGGGTGTAGGTGTGTGTGTTGGAAAAGGTCAAGCACACATCAGGCTGCGGGGTCGTTCTAGGTCACCAGCAGTCACACTTGCCGGGCCGTTCATTCACACCCCGCCTGGACAACAATACTCGAAAAAGTTCAGACTGGAATCCGAAAAAATCCCCCCTGGTGGAAACACCCACAGCGAAGCCCCTCCCTCACTCCTATTGGCCCGTCTCTCCCTCAGTCTCTGATGACTCAGCCGCTGGAGCTTCCGCCTCTGAGCCGCACACTCAAACGCAACGCACACGCAGGAATGTGAACCACAAAGAAACACACACAAAAAACAGGCTGCGTGCAACACGTAGGATTCCACGCATGGGGGGGGCACACACACACACACACACACACACACTGTGATCCTGCTGTGCACAAAGGACTCGGGGGGGTCAGAGGATGAAAGGATAAGAAGCAGAGGTTCACTCTTTCATTTCAACTTCTCCATTCTTCCCCTCTACGCGTTACCCCATTTCCTGACCGGGATTTCTGTTTCTTTTCAGCGCCCTCCCTCCCTCCTTCCCTCCTTCCCTCCCTCCTGAAGGAGAAACGAGTACTGGTAGATACTCCATAACAGAAACACAACCCCAGGTATGAGGATCATTCCTAGCTTCGGTGAAGACATAAGCCTAAGAGGGCAGGAGTGATACGAGCCAAACATGCAGCGTCACTGCACACTTCATTGACAAAAAACAGACATGTCTTCTCTGTTCCCTCGTCTTTCTTCCCACCATGCATCTCTTCTTCGTCCGTCCCATGTCTCTCCCTCACCGCGTCCCTGGAGGAGCGAGCGGATCATTGAAAAGAGGAGCAGATTCCTCTGTCATGTGGATGATAGAAGCTGGGCTTCCTCTTCTGTGTGTGTGTGTGTGTGTGTGTGTGTGTGTGTGCTGAGGAATGCAGCCCTACTGCGGGACTCCAAGCCAGAGACAGAACAGGGGGAGGGGCAGGTTGTTCAGGATGTAGGCCAAAGTTCCACAAACTGGGACTCCGAACCGAATAATGGGATATTTTTGTATTACATGTGGAGCTTAAACATATGGGATGATCTGTGTGTGTGTGTGTGTGTGTGTGTGTGTCAACTATGAGATAATACTCACAGCCATGGTAGGAGGCAGGTGAGCCCTCTGACCGGCCGTACTCTTCGCTGTAGGAGGTGGAGAGGTTGGGCTGAGACGAGCCTCGGCCGAAGCCCATCTGACTGCTCCCTGTGGACACCTGGGCCATGCGCTCTTTGGTCTTCAAAGCTTGAGACCTAGTGAGACAACAGACATTTAGAAAACACCGGCATAGGATCGAGTCAAGATCCTTGTCATTGTGAGAGTGACGTCCAAAAATGGAAACAACACAAGTATGAAGAAAAATAAGTGACGTATGTTTCCAAAAGCCAGCCTGAAAACTGAGCTTTTAAATAGTTTCCAGTTCTAAAAGCATGAATTAGAATTACACATGCTGCCAAACAAAACGAGGAAGCACACCAATTTGGGCAGAATCTGGAAAAAGACAGATGGGTAAACAAAACAAAACAAATGAATGACATACAAGTAGGAAGCCGTTTGCAGGTGTCATCTTAAATCACTTTCTAAACTCAGTTATTCAGCAACATCTTTAAGTACAGCCGCAGAGAAACCACCAATAGTTAAAGCTCTGAATGTTGAATATCGCTCCTGGTAAGCGACTGCAACCGTTTGCACTTCTAACCAATCGGGGGAGGTTTACTGTAAATGGGCAAAACAGCCGAGGAGACCGTACCATGACGTCCTAGAGACCAACGGTTGCTTTGAAAAACTACTCAAGAGATTCTTTGTATTAAAGCGTCCCCTCAGCGTTAATGAAATGGGACGCGTTGAACGCATGAAGTGGTGCCAAGCTCTGATGTGGTTCGGTTAGAAATTGATATTAATTAACATTCAGATAGCCTGCGTGCGAGTGTGTCGGCCATCTTTCTCTCCTCTCTTTTAAGTCACGATGTTGGACGACGGTGCCTTTAATCGTCCCCACCCCAATATGCATAAACACAAGGTGACCCCTAGCCGCTGTGCATGGGTTCAGACCCGTTCCCCAAAGCTTACCTCTCCCCTTTGAGCCGCTCCTCGTCTTTGAGGAGGACCACCAGCTGCTTGCTCTTCTCCCGGACGTTGATGCCCTGGTCCTTTCCGTCCCGGTCGATGTACTGGAAGTCCTTCAGGGTCTGGATGGCGAAGATGTTCTCCTTGCACTGCAGCGCCACGCGCTCTGAGCCCGTCTTGATCAGGTAGTCCAGCAGGGTGAGCGCCTTGTAGACGTGGCGCCAGTTCTTGCCGTGGTCGTTGAGCCGCTTCCAGATCATGCTCATGATCTCGCTGAAGGCGACCACGTTGTAGGTGAGGTCGGCGATCTCGGACATGAGCGAGGACGACGGGCCCCAGGGGTCGTTGGAAGTGGACTCGCGGACCTTCTTCTCGGCGTCCGAGTAGTTGTTCACCATGTTCTTCATCTGCCGGCGGATGGTGGAGCTCGGCATGGCGGCGGCGGCGGCGGGGACGGGACGCCGACGGCGCTCGCTACGGACGGGTGTAAATGTGTGTGCGTTCGTTATGTGTCTATGCGCCCGTGTCCTTTTCTCAAGGCACGGCCGGTGGCGGAGTGTATGCGGAAATCTTCTAGTGTGCGTTTGTGTTTGTATATATTATGAGGCTTCTCCAGGCCAGCGCAGTGTTCCTGAGTCCTCCAGAGCGGCGTCTGTTAAAACCATCTCCAAACGCACAGTGCTGGCTGCACACGTGGCCGCGCCATCACCTGGGACAGACAGACAGAACGCAGGTTAGCGGCGGGAAGAGAACAACAAGGGGACGTGGGGGAAAGGGAACAGAAGAGGAACGAGGAAAGTTTCGCTGCAGCCAAGCTGAGAGAGCAAACGCTTCCTTGTTGAGCTGCCCACATGCGAGCGTGCCAACAGCTTAGCATTCGCTGTAGCGCTGCGATAACATCACGTTCCTCTTCAACAGATGCATGCAGACAAACCCAACTCCCCAAGTAGACGCTGCTGAAGGAAGAAAAACTACTTCTCATGAGTGAGACGTTACAGAAAAAGTTGGATTTATATTTTAGACACTGTTTTGATTTCAATTACTGCCAAAAACATCCGGTAAAGTCTCCGGTCTAGTCAAGATTTCCTTTTTTAAATGTGTTATTGTAACCCTGATTTCCACACCTAAACAATGAGACTGCGATTCATATTCATAAGAGCAGCTGTAGTGCCTTCCTTTTTGAGACAAAACAGGTTTCATACTTTCACGCTTAGATAAGCAATTTCCATGTGCTCACAAGAACCTGCCTCCTCCTCCTTATCATGCAGGGCCACGGCGTGGTGACCAACAATTGTGTTTCCACTCTTGTATTCTCACTCGAGCGTGTTGCAGTAACGTTGTATAATATATATATATATATATATATATATATATATATATATATATATATATATATACACACACACACACACACACCGGGGTGGGCTTGAAATAGAAGAAAGAAAACTATCGGTGGGAACCAATTGGAACATCCATGTCATGAAAAACATCTCTGATAATCATTAATGCACAATTGCTTTTTAATAAGAAGAGACTCACAGGATAATAATGTCACACTGGTCCACTGTAACAGAGGTAAACCAAAATCTACCGAGAGTTGTTGTTGTTGGCTTTGTGGATAAAATGCCCCAAATTCGAGGCTGCTCCGGTCGGTATCTGACGGCATTCATTCTGTATAGTTTCATCGATGGTCTCTATTTGATGGAAAAGATTGATAACAGCAGAATCAACGTTTGTGTAGAAAGGGAAAGCTGGCGGGATGCTGTTGTGACAAATCAGGCCGGCATGCCGTCTAAAAGTCACAACTGGGGCGGCATCACACCGGCTTGATTTGGTGCCGGTGTGATGAGGGCTCTTCTGTAGAAAAGGCGTTCAGAGAGAGTGGAATAAGTTGCATGAGCTGCCAATACATGATAACTCTTTAATCTCTTAGAGACTTAATATGTAATGTTGTTAAGGTGAGTAAATAATATAAGTAACGCTGTGATAACAACAAAGTGTGTCTGCAGGAGCACCTACCTGCTACATGTATTTCCCCAAAAGGCAACTTCTGCAGAGACTTGTAGCACAAAAACTATCGCTGTCACGGATTCAAAGTTTTGCTGACTAAATTTCAGACGATTTATATTCTAACACGGCTTTTATCTCTGCTGTTTTCCATCACTGCAGTATTCGATATTCCTGTGAAGGGATGCCACAACAATGAGTGAGTAAAAACGCGTTTCCACCTTTTGGTGGGTGGCGGAGGAAATGAACCATTTCCAGTCTGAAGATGACTACCAGGAGCGTCTGATGACTCCTCTGTTCTGTTTCTACCAGATCAGCAGCCCAGCTGTTAATCACTTCCTGACACACACACCCACACACACACCCACACGAATGGAAATCGTGTGGCGACGCACAGCTGTGCGATCTACACTAACAACCACACGCAGACTCTCTTGAGTGTGAAGCAATAAGTCACTTCAGTGTGTAACATAAAAGTTACGAAACAGCCATTTCCCGTCATATGGGCCTTCTGTTTACCGAGTAGTGTCCCTATGTTTACGTGCTTGGAAAGAAAAAGTCGATTCCAATGAAATATGATATCGTAATACGGTTTGAGCTCGGATGCAAACGGACCACAGACGGATCTCCTCGGCGTAATCATTACATTTATCTACATTTATTTATCCACGCAACATTTCCTGGGCGCGCACACACACACACACACACACACACACACACACACCAATCCCCCGCTACTGCCATGCACCACATTGACATAAAATGAAAATGTACTAAATGTAGTGTTTTTTTTTTTAATGTTTTAAATAAATTGCAGCGTAGCTCTTTTCGTGCCACCGCGTCTCTCGGGAGACCCGGGATGACTTATCCTATTCAGTAATCTGATCCCTGCACCAAGCGTGCACCGACATGCCCCACAACCTAATGCCTTCACGAACAGAGGGAGAGTGTTGAGAGTGATCAGCAGTCTGTGCAGTGGGCTCCCCGTTGAATGCAACAGTTAAAATGGTTCACCAAAAACAAAATAGAAGTAGCAAGTTGTTCTTTTACCAATGCGTTTGGATGGGTTTGTCTCAGGGAGAGCTTCCTGTCTAGCAATGCCTTGGAAAGACAGCTGTGGGGACGAGGAGGAGTGTGAGTGTCGAGGGGCAACTTGGCACATCCCCTAAATTTACTAAATGCAAATGAAATGTGATTCCTGTGATATCCCTCCCCCCCCCAAAAAAAAGGTTCCTTCGTCACTCTGCATCCACATGAATGCAGCTCAGACCAAATGACACATCTGCTGCTATAATCACCTATTCACCAATGGCAGACAGGAGGAAGAGAGGAGAGTCTGTCTCGTCCATCCCAGACCTCCAGACCTCCCGGAACAACCCCCACCAACAGACACCGCTGGCCCGCCTTCCTTCAGCCCTTCTGTGCTTCGATCACTCCAGCCCAGAAGAGGCGACAACGACACACAATACTTGTGTGTGTAGAAATAAATATCCACGTGTCATCGCGTCTGAATGATGTATACCATGACGCCCCGTTATTGCCATAAAAATCTGTTAGTCTAGGGTCGACTTCCCGCAGCTTCAAATGAACCCACGCTGGTTGAAGAAATTTGAGAAGAAATTAACAAAACTGGCTAAATAATGGCATCGACTCACGGCAGTCCTCTTGCCCTCGTTCATAATAATACTCGTTATAATTCAATTAGTGCTCCAGAAGTATACTTGTAGATATGTTTGTCATACAGCCTCATGGCAATCCTTCATTCAACATGAATGGATTTCCACTACATCCTCCACCTCCCTACATGTTGTGTTTTTGTTCCTTAATATTAGTTATGTTGACATCAATTCGTCACGTTCACGTCAAAGCTCTTGACCATGAATGCTCAGAGACGGACAGAACTGTAGCATCAGCAGAGAACTGACAGAAAGGCTCTGTCCGGAGTCAGCCTGTTTTTTTTGTTTTTTTGAGAAAGAGAAATGTACGTCATTGCAATACATTAACCACATAATCTCCACAGTGGATTAAGACAATACAGTTAAGAGCACCTGTGCATGCAAAGACATTCAAAGTGGGCCCAACTGTGGAATCCAGTTTTAACCAAATAAGATACTGATAACATTAGTATCAGGTCTGTGCCTCTTTGGGGAATATTTGTTTTTAGCCACAACAAAAAGCAATAAAATGTAATGTTGTAATGTTTACAATTGTTACTTTTAAAGTAGCTGCAGAAAAATAAAGCACGAAATGCCGGTGGACAATAATACTCCACATGTTTTACTCTCATTTCCCATGCAAACCTTCTAGCAGCAATAGTCCCTCTGTATTAGAAAGTGCATAAAAGAGTATTAAAAGCTATTATTTTGAGTATATAATGAATGCATGGAACAGACTGATGACATGTCGATCTAATGTTGTGGTTGTGTTGCATTCCTTTGGGCACAACAAGACCTGATCTGCACGACTACTATCGGGGCGGATCACATAATTTCTGACCGGTCACTTTCTGATCCCGTTTGTTGCTACCTGTAGAGCCATGTCAGCCATCAAAAAATGCCTGATTGCACTTGTTTAAAAACACTGGAACCTTGCAGCGTGGCGAGTGCCTGACCTACACATGAACTGCAGAGCACACAAACAGTGGATGACAGGAACTATACAAATACACTAATCACATCGGGGTCTGTGGAAAAGCATGAACCTGGCTGAGCAGAGGACTCGCCTTGTTGCCAGTAGAGGGAAACACACACACATACATATACATATACATATATATATATATATATATATATATATATATAAATAATAGAGATTGAGAAAAGAAAGCGTAGCGTGTGAGAGGATGCCAAGACATACAGGTAAATGTCTGCACAGACGCGAGAAGACCAGCAGCCAAATCCATTCTGCGTGTGCAGTGCGCCAGTATCTGGGTGTGTCTTGGCTAAACCCAGGTAAACTGTGATTAGCATTAAGGGTTGAGGAGCAGTACGCAGAGAACAGGTCTACCTTGCCAGGCCCACACGAGAGCGAAGCTGATCTGTCTAGAGATAGAAGGCTTGCACAACCAGGTGCCTCCATGTGGGACAATATATGTGTGTGTGTGTGTGTGTGTGTGTGTGTGTGTGTTATGAAAGAGAGAGGGAGAGGAGCGTGTGCAACAGCGTGACATCAAGTTATCCAGCCAGCTCCTTCCCCATCCATGTACTTCTTTTGAGCTCCATTTGAGTGTAACCACAAGCAACCTACACCAGTAATTAATCCTCAACCAGTCAGATAATCCAACCCAAACTAACAATCATATCAACTAGAGCCCCCGTAGTAAATCAAAAGCACAAACATGCCTCCCAAAAGTCTTTAAAGTGAGTGTGAGAGAGGAGGAAAAGGCACCTTCTGATCGGCATGTCCTATATCCCCCCAACCCCTCCCTTGTTGTTTGTCGTCCTGCCTGACCGCATGGGAGACAAAGCCAAGTCAGGGAAGGGAGGAGGCCGGTGATGATGCGTCTGTCACCCACTGTGAATGACATCTCACCCCGACAACAGACAAAGCCCTGCCCCTCTCTCCCGGGCCACGTTCACAGGAGCTCAGTGCGGCTCTGAATGCCAAGCTAGCACCTCAACATCAGCCTCTCCGACTATACCCACGGAAATAAATAAACCCTATTACTGTGCAGTGTCTTTCTGCATCCCTCGCTACCTGTCTAGCTACCTCCCTACCTGTCTAGCTACCTCCCTCCCTCCCTCCCCACCTGTCTAGCTAGCTAGCTCCCTCCCTCCCTACCTCGTTAGCCGATAGGAAACGGAGCAGAGTAAACAGACAGCGCCCACACTGAAGAATTTCCCGAAAAAAAAATCTAAATAAGTACAAGGACATCAAGTTTTGCCGTCATGACTCACACTAGTGTGATCTCATTCAGCAGCCTGCACCTTCAAAAGCATGTCGCATCGACCGAGGAGACCATACAATCAAGTTATTCCTAAAAATAAACAAAAGGAACAAAATCACGGCGTTTCATTGAATCGATGTGATTGATAGCGCGCGAGCTAAAGCAGCGCTAGCTGACATTAGAGACGTTATATGTCTAATTAATTAACTTATAATGCCCTCGTTGAATTGCGACATAATTCTGGGTTTTGCGCAACGTCACTTTTAAACCCAGTCTGCTTGTTACCAACGGTTACCGCTAACTATTAGCGAGCTGAGCGCGAGCTAGGGAGCAAACGGACGTTAACTCGCTCGCGCTGATTTAGTTCATTCGGGCGGTTGGAAGAAAACAAAAAGTGTACAACTCAACTTAAAGTGTGTTTTATTAAATATTACGTCCCACTTGTATAGTCATGCTCCTAAACACAAACACAAGCCGTTGATTAAAGTTAAACTTAGCTTAAGAGAAGAAAAAAAGTTGGTTCGAAGCTAGCATTGCTTAAAAATGCCAAATCTGGTTTTAATGGACACATTAAACGGATGAACGCGAAGCTTTCCCGTTTATTAGATCCGCCGCTAAACCCGCAACTATTCGGCGGGTGTTTTTTTCTGCGTTAAAACGTCCAAAACTAGCGTGCAGCCTAAGCTAGCTTGCGGTGCTTTAAGCTAGCAGCGGAGACGGAGACATCACCGAAGGACACGCAAAACAAAACAACTCCACTGTCTTCAAAAGCCGACGTTAACTTACCATAGTATGAGTCGGGCTAACGATGCGCGGGGTTCGGCTGGTAATCCAGAGGCGTGGGCCCATAAACGGGTTCCGTTAAATCCAACCGGGGAAGGATGGTGAGGGGAACAAAATCAAGACGGAGTACTTTTTTTTTTTTGGAGCTTGTTGCGCCTCCGCCGAGCTAAGTGTTGCTAACGCTGAGCCAGCTGAAGCTACACGTATCTCCTCCTCCAGAACATGGCGGGCGGAGGGGGAGGAGGAGGAGGGGAGGAAGCCGGGAAGGGTGTGACCAAGGCGGGGAGAACGAGCGACCCCCCCCCCCCCCGCTGAATGCCTTGTCATGTCAGCCGGTCATGAATGTAAATGAGTCCCCCATCGTGATAATTCACTTATCTGATCCCCACGTTTCAAAAGCACATGCAACAGGGTGGGCCCTGCTTCTGGGTCTGTCGACTAGAACAACAGTCACTGACTCCCAGGACATTTCACCTTCAACTCCCTTTGCACCATCTTTTCTTTATTACAATACACTTTCATTTTATAATATACTTGTTTTAAAAGTACTGTTACCTGGTTGTTGTTGGCCATAATTATCTTTAAATTATGTCTCGATTATTGCATTATGTTTATTGTGTTTATGGTTTTTATTGTTTTATTCTTTGTCTATTTTGATTGTTATGCACCTTTCACCTCGTCAAATATATGATAGGTACTTATTTTAACTTTAATATTACATTCTACTGTAGATCCAATTGTTTTATATTCATGCTCCCATTTATTGCACTCTGTTTATTGTTAAATGTTATGCACCTCCTGCCAGGACAAATTCCTTGTATGTGAAAACGTACATGGCAATAAATGGTTCTGATTCTAATTCTAATTATAGGATTGTTAAATTAAAATTTTAAATAGCATTAAAAGGACTTAAGGAGTCTGTGTGCTTGAACTGACCTCTCAAGTAAATCAGGTTCCTCCTGGGGCCACTTGTGCCGTTTACTTCCCTTTAAATAAAAGTTATCAGTCACAAAATGAGTACAATACATAGGCTTGGTGCACAAGCAAGTGCACTGTCTGTGTGTGTGTGTG
>NC_136605.1:20347539-20375039 GCF_910589615.1 Taurulus bubalis
TTTGAATATTTATCAAATATCTTTCACCAATTAGTTTTTCACATATTTTAATAATATTTAGGATATTTTAAAAATATTAAAAAATATTTCTCACACATTTTTATTCCCAATTAAAACATAAATTGGGATATTTTTCCAACATTTTTTTCCAGCATATTCTACCAATTAGATGTTCACATAATTTACTAATGTTTAGGATATTTTTCACACATATTTGGGATATTTTTCCGACATTCTTTTCCGGTATATTTTACTGATATTTAGGATATTTTTCAAATATATTTCCCCCCATGTTTTAACATATTTTCCAAATCTTTCTAATATTTGTACTCATTCACACCCACAGAGCGTCAGTGTGATCCACATTGTATCCCTCCGTTATGGGAATGGGAAGCTCTTCCCTGCAACTCTTTTGTTTGGTTTCTACTGCCCACTAAACTTTCCTCCAGAGCCCCTTGTTGTGTACCGGACTCGGTGGAAAGTTGGGATGTGCGCTGCTGCTGTCAGAGCCGGGTGCATCCTCCGTCCTTTTATTCTCTTTATCAAACGTGGAGAGGTTCATCCAGCTGCCCAATTGCCCCGCTTCCCTTGCCGGGTGTGTGGCTACAGCCTTGCACTTCTTGAATGCATCCAAGTACGAAATGGTAATGCGACGCGTATACGTATGGCTGGCTGCTGGGACCAACAACTACACTGAAACTCTGTCATCCTGCATGAATGCCAATGAATAATTCAAATATTGTTGTTGTTTTTTCTCAATTTTTTGAACAACGTCTTCCTTTTCTTCTCAGCCTGTAACGCATGGTTTCAGTGCTTGAAGCGGGACGGCAACACATGAGGTGACTTTTAACCTCGAAGGTGTGAAACCCAAGCTGATTGAAGAAACACACACACACACACACACACACTCAGAATCCACACCAACCGTGTGAGTCAAATATATACACAGGAAGTGCCTCCCACTCGCTCGCCCCGACTCTCTCTCTCTCTGAGCGTTACTCACGGTGGTGTGTTGCTGAGCAGCAGCCAGTCGTGTTTTTCCCCTCGCCGAGCTCCGTCTCTCTCTCTCTCTCTCTCTCTCTCTCATCCTCTGCTCTGACTCTCTCTCTCTCTCTCTCTGGCTCAGCGGACGGACGGACGAGACCTCTCTCCTCTCTCTCTCTTGCTCTTCTTCTTCTACTCTCTCTCTCCTCTTCCTGCTTCTTTCATTGCCTCCTTTTGTCTTGATTTGTTTTATTTTAAACATTTCTCTCCCTCCCTCCCCTCCCCTCCTCCCCCCCATGTGCCAGGGGCATTAGCGGGGGTCCCGGTGTGCATGTGTGTGTGTGAGTGTGTTGGGAGGTTTCGGCATGGAGGCGGTGGCACTGTATACGTTTCGTGCCACGGAGGGTGATGAACTCAGCTTCAACAAGGGAGACTTGCTCAAGGTAAGACTGACTTTCTCTCCACTATCTATCTATCTATCTATCTATCTATCTATCTATCTATCTATCTATCTATCTATCTATCTATCTATCTATCTATCTATCTATCTATCTATCTATCTATCTATCTATCCATACAAGCATAGGGCACATGCCTCACTCACGGTCCTACGTCTCGATCAGACCTCTCTCTCTCTCTCTCTCTCTCTCTCTCTCTCTTTCTCCACTGCAATTACAACTATTATAAGTTGAGCGTCTGCAGCCCTTGACTCTGTGTCCAGGTGCTGCTGTTGCTGACTAAAGAAACCAAAGAGCTGTGTGAGAATCCAGCCGGTCCACGGCCTGAACTTGTGTTGAACGCTACAGACGTTTGTGGAAAATGTTCTTTGCGAAAGGAAGGAATCCGTTTCTTTTGGAGGGGAAGTACCTTCATTCTCTCTCTCTCTCTCTCTTCATCAGCAGAGCGATATCTGTGTGCTGAATACGTAGCTTAGCAGAAAGAAAGTGGTAATGCTGGTCCAGACCCATGTAATATATGTGAGTGCTTTGAAGAAATTGACAGTAAAAGGTGTATTTCTTGGTATCGTATTGACATGAGAGCCGTCTCCAGCGAGGGACACCATGTCTTCAGGCTATTGTCACAGAGGACCGAAGCTGCAGCGACATCACCTGCAGCCCCGCCGGCCCGAGGAAGCGAGGAGGGAGGACTCTTTCATACCGCGCGGTGCTAATGTGTTCACGCGCTCGGCCGATGAAGTTCTGATGGAGCACAAAACGGCCGACGATGCTCCACACACGCGGACGTTGCTGCAAATAAGCCAGAGAAATTCTAAAACCTGGATTACCTCGGACATTGTAGAAGATCTAAACAATGGATCCGCAAAAAGATTAGCGTCACCAAATCAGTATCTGTCCAAATGTGAGTTATGGTGTCGAATAATGGGCCAAAAAGTGTTTTTGCAGAGCATAATGATGTGGGAAATTGTGGCTTAATTTGCTAGATGAACTCCTGAGTGAGGAGAACATCATGTTTTGTGAGGTCACGGTGACCTTTGACCTCCAAAATGGAATCAATGCATCCTTGAGTCCGCTGAAGTGGATGTTGGTGCCACATTTAAAGAAACATTCCCTCCAGGCGTTCCTGAGACGCCGTGCCTCCGGGCCGCGGCTCAGACTCATGCATGCGAGCCGAGCTTCTTGGCCGCCGGCAGTCACTTCCTGGAGCTTCTGATCTGCCGTTTCCAGCTGTTATGCTAAGCTAAGCTAACAGCTGCTGGCTGTAGCTTCATATTTAGCCGGCGGACACGACACTGGTCTCAATCCGCTCATACGACCCTCTTTAAGGCCTAAAAATGGGGACCCGTTTATGTATCAGGTCACAAGGTACAAATCAAGAAAAACACATGTTAGGTATCAAATTAAACATAAAAATCAGGGCTACGATAATATATAATCCCAATGTACAACCTCTAAACACAATTTAAACAATAAATAGGATTAAGGTTTAGGGTGAGGGCTGCAACTAAATAAGCATATTTTCTAAAATGACGACGTATCTTTGCTTCGGGATGCCAAACAAACCTTTTCTTGAAGCTACAGCTGTTGTGTCTTTCTCGTGGATAACAGAGCTCAGATATGCTCCTGCACAGCTGGAAACTACTGTAGTAGAAAATTGTCCCTCCAAGACGATCATCAGTGAACCTCAGGATTGAAGAGCACGAGCTTCTCTGCAGACGGCACCAGCTGTTCCACGGACAAAGACTCAGAGAGATCAGCTTCTCCACGGGGTTCAGCCTCAGGAGAGCAGAGTGATGCTGCAGAACAAGCTAACTTTTCCCCCGACTGAGAAAACTTGCTCTTATGACCATATTGCTTTGGCCCATTGCACATATACTAGTTTGTGAATGGCATGCATAGTTGAGCCAGGTGCAGGGAAATAACCTCATCAAAAAATAACCCGTGACATGTATTTGAATATGTCAAACAGGACAATAACGCCTAAAGCTGCAGCAGACGGGTATATTATTCTTCCCACTCTGTTACAATATTAGTCGACACATGAATAAAGCGGCATCTCATTCCTGCTGAGTCAGCGTATGATGCAGCTTTCGTTGTTCTGCTCTGTCTGAGCCTTCTCAAAGGAAATATGTGTGATTCTTAACTTCCTTTAAAGTATTTAAGTGCAGGTATCTTTTGTCTTTGGGTCGTATTCACCGACCTGTAAATCATGTGATCGGTTGCTGTCTTCGGTGAGAGAGCGGTGACACAATACTGTAAATATCTTGATGACTTCATCAAAGTGAACTCATGCTTCATGGCCACAGTGACACAGGTTGCCGTGACTAAACTGACACCAACTCGTGCTCAGCTTCTGCACCGTGTTTATTTCTCTCCTTCCTTTCCTGAGATAAAACTGCTGTTTAGTCTCCAGCCAAACGGCTCCGGTTCAGACTCGGGTCAAACAGTTCTTTTAAATAATTCCTCACATTTGTTCATTCCAGCTCGCCAGATGGTCGGAGCTTTACAGTTTCACCACGACGCAAGATGCACGTCATTTAAAACTAGCTGTCAGATGCTTTCCTTGTCACTATTTGCTGGTGGTTTTGTCCCCAATCATTCTGTTGGGGTACATTATGTGTTTTCTTCTTCATGTCCTGTTGTGCAGTGGCCATCTGGAAACACATCTATCAGGCTGACTAGAGTGGAGACTTCTAATGAAATGATAAAAATAGCTTCATAGTTAAATGAAAAAGTTTAAATCCTCCGTCATTGGCAGTGATTCAAATGAAGTGCTACTATTTAATTTGTTCACTTCCTGGTGTGACGCAAGGCCATCGAATGTAGGCTGGAACACGGTCTTGTACTGTATGGGGCTCTGTGAGGGTCTCAGGGTCTTGCAGGGTCCCAAACCCACTTGATTGACACTTGAGACCCCATAAAAGCCTCAATAGCAACATGTCAAGGGGTCAGATAGTTATGTTTCACTTGCAATTGTCACTCAAATGCATTTTAAAAGCGTACCAATGCTCATCAGTTTTCACCTCCGGTTCATTCTCTCTCCTGACCACCAGGGGGCGACTCCTCTGGTTGTATAGAAGTATATGCTTCATGTGTTAAAGCTGCATTCTCTCTCCTGACCACCAGGGGGCGACTCCTCTGGTTGTATAGAAGTCTATGCTTCATGTGTTAAAGCTGCATTCTCTCTCCTTACCACCAGGGGCGACTCCTCTGGTTGTATAGAAGTCTATGCTTCATGTGTTAAAGCTGAATTCTCTCTCCTGACCACCAGGGGGCGACTCCTCTGGTTGTATAGAAGTCTATGCTTCATGTGTTAAAGCTGCATTCTCTCTCATGACCACCAGCGGGCGACTCCTCTGGTTGTATAGAAGTCTATATAAATGACTCTACTTTATTCCCTCAGTAAACATTGTAAACATGAGTTAATGTCTCAATCTCTAGTTTCAAGTCTTCTTCAATACAGCATGATGTTCATTTAGTGAATTGATATGGAGATTACGACGGCCATTTTCCAAGATGGCGGCATTGAAATCATCCGAACTCAAGACTTCATAACAGCAGTCCACAATGGTTGATGTCTTGATGACTCCGTCTCTTCCTGTTTTAAACCTTCTTGGTGTGACAAAGACGACCCAAGCCCAGAGAGGCCGTCTTTCTGAGGCCAACGGGAGTCACATGACCTGTTTCAGCCTAAAAAAAACACGTTTTTTTTTTGGACAGTTTTTGTCCAGATATTTTCACTCTGGTACAAATGTTCCCGTTGGAAATGTTGTATTCTTCATTGATGCATTCATGGCTTATAGCAGGAGAGTTATTTTAAGGGTTCATTATGTAATTGTTAAATCCATTGGTATGGGGAGCTCAGTCAGTCAGGTCGTGGATGAACATCTTATACACATCCTAAACACACACGGGGGGGAAAGATATGAATAATGGATTAAACTGAGCTCACAAGCTTAGACGGAGCGCTTTCCCAAGAAGCAAATAAACATAACAAAAAGGTTGCTGCTTATTGTTGAATTAATAAACAATGGGGCAGCGATGACGCAGAAGCTGATTTTATTGCAAATTCAAGAGCTCGACAGCAAGGAAATTCAAATTTGAGTTGGAAAAGACGGCGGTGATGTGAACACGGTCGTCTGGAGTCAGTCCAACATCTACTTTAAACCGGAATGTAATAGTTTAAGATACAGCAGGAGGTGCTTTCAGATGGATTTCTCCTCCGCCAGCTGAGTGAAAGGGCAATCATTCGGTCCTGTGATTGAACAATGATTGATGCTAAGAGCAGTTAATCACTCCTCAGCCTGCAACACATTTTACAATACGCGTACGATTGTGCACAGCATTAAAGGAGCTGGTGCGTGAAATGAAGTTCCTAAAGGCAGACGGGGGACAGGACTACTTTCTGGCAGATCATAAACGATCACTAAAGGCCGCGGATACATTTCAGCTGTACATATACATATACATATATATATATATATATATATATATATATATATATATATATATATATATTTATATATATGTTAAACTGTTTTTCACACTCTGCTTGCTGTCAGTTTCAATGTCTGTGATTTAGTTTATTTGAGTTTGACTGATAAAACACAGGAGCACTGTGATAACAAAACAAGAGTGATGAAGCTAAGCTCTGTAGGGGAGATAAAAAAAAAAGAAATAAAAAAAGGGGGTTTATAAATCACTGCACACGGAGCAGAGCAAACAACAGCTTAAAAAAAAATCCAAATGACAAGGAATGTCACAGCGGGATTAGAATACTGAATTAAAAAAATGACAAAACCGCTACAAGGCGCCGGATAAAACAGGAACACGTTAAAGCTGTCAAACCGGAGCATAGCAGGTGTGTCTCCCAGCTAAAGGATGACCTCCACTGACCTCACAACAGTCAGAAGCCATCAAACCTTCCTCCCAGTCTTTGTTTAAAGATGAAGCTGAGGATGTGCAGCATCATCATCATCATCATGGAGGGTTAATGCGGTTCACGTCGGTCCGCCTGCCCCTCATGTGTGCAGTCATGAAGGGCTTCATGTGGCATTTTGAACTTGCCAATAAGGACTTTTGAGTGAGTGGATGAAGAGCCACTGTGGCGGATAAGAGAGAGAGAGAGAGAGAGAGAGAGAGAGAGAGATGTACAGCGAGCGAGAGAGGAATGATAACGGCCTTTCACCCGATAGTAATAGGCTGCGTCACGTCATTATGGGCAATATTTCATCCGTGTGTGTGTGTGTGTGTGTGTGTGTGTGTGTGTGTGTGTTCGTAGATCACCAACATGGAGGATGATCCTAACTGGTACACAGCTGAGCTCCACAACAGAAAAGGCTTCGTGCCAAAAAACTACATCAACCTGCGGCCCCATGCGTAAGTACACACACACACACACACACACACACACACACACACTTCAACTTGATCTCTCTACACACATTTTTACACGTCCAGCACCGGTCTCTCTAAACAGCTCATGAGTAAGTGTGTGTGGCGCTCGGGGCGTTTTTCTGCTCCGCTTTGGACATCTGCACTCATAACGGCATACGGCAGCCTCCCCAAAGGGACACACTCGCTCGGTGGCTTACGCAATCACACACGATACCATGTGTGTGTGTGTGTGTGTGTGTGTTTACAGTGAAGCTGCTGGTACACCCCCAGTATCTCCATCAGATGCTCATACACCAGCTGGGCTCTACTTTTTTCGCTGCGACAAACACGCAGTAAACAAAGCGTCAACATAGCGGCTCGTTAATGAACGCTGGTGTGTGTGTGTGTGTGTGTGTGTGTGTGGGGGGGGGGGGGACGTCGAGTCAAGCCTGTGCTCGGCGTGAGACGTCACGCTGTCCTCCTCACACAGCCAGAATCGTTGACCCCGTGACCTCAACCGCGAGCGTCACCGCCTCGGATGCGCTCTCCTCTCATTGGAGCCATCAATCTGAGAGCAGAGCACAAACCTCGTATACAAACACACACACACACGCACACACACACACACACCGCTCGACTAAGCAACGCTAATGAGGGTTAGAAAGGAAAGATGGCTCAGCTAATTACGCTCCACAGCTGACAACTGATGGGTTTTTGTTGCGTTCATATTTAGCTGTGTGTTTAAAAATAACTTCACAAATGTGCTAATTTTACTCTTTCCTCCCGCTCCCCCGTCTCCTCCGCTTCACTGTCGCCGTTGATCAGTGCAGTTTCTTTTTAAAGTCTCATCACTTCCACTGAAAACATAAAACATCAAAAGTAAAAAAAAAAAAACGAGACGCCCAAATGAATAATTCCGTGAAAAGAGAGAGAAATGAACGACTGCTTTCTTGTCCTGCTTCCTGTTTCTTCTCCAGCTGGTTCGCCGGCCGTATATCTCGCGGCGTGGCGGAGAGTCGACTCCGGCACCGGGAGTGCGGCGCTTTCCTGGTCCGAGAGAGCGAGAGCGCCCCCGGAGAGTTCTCCATGTCCGTCAGGTAGGAGACGTCGGGGCCCCTCCGAGGGCCCCTCCGAGGGCCCCTCCGAGGGCCCGCATCCATGCATTGCTTCTGTCAGGTTGATCTGCACGCACTATTTGATCCCCATCCTCTTATAACTCCGCGGGGATCCTCAACGTGTCTCATCTCTCCTAATGCGATCTAATTCAATCAGCAGATCTATGCTAACATGCTCCATGCGTGCACACGCGGCCCCCGGCCCGTTTGATCGTTCATTAAGTGTGTGAGTGTGTGTGTGTGTGTGCAGGCTTTACGTTGTTGGTGGCGGGGGATCTGAGGATCTCCAGCCGGAGAGGAGATGGTGTGAGGAAGGAGGGTAGGAGGGCCCCTCTGGCCTGATGTGAGCTAATCCTGTCTGGCACAGCGCGGCATCTGGAGCTGCTGATGGGGGCAATCGGTTGTCTTGAGGCGGGGTAATGCAGCTGAGGCTCTGTGGGGGTATTGGAGGTGGAGAATCGGGGATATGGAGTCAGAATGGTGGCGTTTGAATCTATAAATCCAGACCTGGAAGCCAGGATTGGCTCCTCTCTGGTGCTGGAAGATGAAGATGAGGAGGAGGTTAGGAGTGTTTTTTTGGGTTGGGATCTCTCTCCCAGTGGATTTAGGACGGGCCTTTGGGCGCTTTAAGGCGGGAAAGGGAAGGAAGCGTTGGCATTAAGGGAATCGAAAGAAAGGGAAATGAAGGACGGAAGAGCAGGGAGGTGCTGTGTGTAACAGGTTTGCCAAAAGGAGACAGAGGATTTTTTTGTTGTTGATTCCTCTCTGGCTGCTGTTGTTGGACGGTGTTGCAGCTCAAAAAAACTGGGTCAGGTGCGTGTGTGGGAGAGTGTGTGTGTTAGAGGAGAGGATATGTGTGTGTGTGTGTGTGTGCTGACAGTCAGAGGAGACGTCCCGACAGCGGTAACCGTGTGGGAGCTCGGCTCAGTCCGGCTTTGCCGTCAGACCGTGAACAATCCGATCCACTTTCACGGCCAGAAAGGAGACTTTGTTTCCTTCGTTTTACAGGATGAAGTCAGAGGAAATATGTTTTCATTGAAATGAACATCTCAGGGGCAGTTTCACCTCCATGTTTTTATTACTGGGGTCATTTGGCTGAAAGGTTTTTAATCGTCAATGAGAGGCACCTTCTAATCGCCTCGCTCCATCATGGCGGTAAAGGGCTGTGATCCAGTGTCACCGTGGTTACTGTGGTGATAAATGATCCCTTCAGAATTATTAAACAATCACCCCCCTGTTACCGCTTTTGTGTTAATTGGTTCCAGAGGAGCAGCTCACAGTCCCATCAGCTGTTAGTGGATTATTGAGTCCTATTATGAAGGAATGTTGATGTGATGCACATGATCAGGTAATCAGGTAATGATCAGGTAATCAGGTAATGATCAGGTAATCAGGTAATAATCAGGTAATCAGGTAATAATCAGGTAATGATCAGGTAATCAGGTAATGATCAGGTAATCAGGTAATGATCAGGTAATCAGGTAATGATCAGGTAATCAGGTAATGATCAGGTAATCAGGTAATGATCAGGTAATCAGGTAATAATCAGGTAATCAGGTAATAATCAGGTAATCAGGTAATGATCAGGTAATCAGGTAATGATCAGGTAATCAGGTAATAATCAGGTAATCAGGTAATAATCAGGTAATCAGGTAATGATCAGGTAATCAGGTAATGATCAGGTAATCAGGTAATGATCAGGTAATCAGGTAATAATCAGGTAATCAGGTAATAATCAGGTAATCAGGCAATGATCAGGTAATCAGGTAATGATCAGGTAATCAGGTAATAATCAGGTAATCAGGTAATGATCAGGTAATCAGGTAATGATCAGGTAATCAGGTAATAATCAGGTAATCAGGTAATAATCAGGTAATCAGGTAATGATCAGGTAATCAGGTAATGATCAGGTAATCAGGTAATAATCAGGTAATCAGGTAATGATCAGGTCATTGATTCAGCCATGAAGGAACACCTGAACATCTATGAGATTAGGAGCATGTTGGTGTCCAGTAACATCTCACTGCTGAGGAAGACGTTACCGCATCACATCTGTACGTAGACACTACATTTGTCAGAGCAAATTTTACTCAAATAAAAAAAAAAATGTCATTTGGTCCCAGTCTAGTAAAATCTACTTTTGCCTCAGAGTCAATAATTCAGAGTATTTCTTATTCTATTCAGTGTTTATATTTAACTCTACATGATGATCATTTACTGGAATTCTATATAGAATTGGATTCGACTCCCTTCAGCTGTCTTCCATCCCATAAACCGTCAGCTCGTTCCAGTGTGAGAGGCTTCATGGTTTCATGTTTCATGGTTTCATGGCTTCATGGTTTCATGGTTTCATGGCTTCATGGCTTCATGGTTTCATGGCTTCATGGTTTCATGTTTCATGGCTTCATGGCTTCATGGCTTCATGGTTTCATGGCTTCATGGTTTCATGTTTCATGGCTTCATGGTTTCATGTTTCATGGCTTCATGGTTTCATGTTTCATGGCTTCATGGCTTCATGGCTTCATGGTTTCATGTGTCATGGCTTCATGGCTTCATGGCTTCATGGTTTCATGGTTTCATGGTTTCATATTTCATGGCTTCATGGCTTCATGGTTTCATGGTTTCATATTTCATGGCTTCATGGTTTCATGGTTTCATGGCTTCATGGTTTCATGGTTTTATGGTTTCATGGTTTCATGGTTCCATGGTTTCATGATTTCATGGTTTCATGGTTTTATGATTTCATGGTTTCATGGTTTCATGGCTTCATGGCTTCATGGTTTCATGTTTCATGGCTTCATGGCTTCATGGTTTCATGGTTTCATGGCTTCATGGTTTCATGGTTTCATGGTTTCATGGTTTTATGATTTCATGGTTTTATGATTTCATGGTTTCATGGCTTCATGGCTTCATGGTTTCATGGTTTTATGGTTTCATGGTTTCATGGTTCCATGGGTTCATGATTTCATGGTTTCATGGTTTTATGATTTCATGGTTTCATGGTTTCATGGTTTTATGATTTCATGGTTTCATGGTTTCATGGTTTTATGATTTCATGGTTTCATGGTTTCATGGCTTTATGGCTTCATGGTTTCATGGATTCATGGCTTCATGGTTTCATAGTTGCATAGTTTCACGATTTTATAGTTTCAAGGTTTCATGGCTTCATGGTTTCATGGCTTCATGGCTTCATGGTTTCATGGCTTCATGGTTTCATGGCTTCATGGCTTCATGGTTTCATGGCTTCATGGTTTCAGGGTTTCATGGCTTCATGGTTTCATGGCTTCATGGCTTCATGGTTTCATGGCTTCATGGTTTCATGGCTTCATGGCTTCATGGTTTCATGGCTTCATGGCTTCATGGCTTCATGGTTTCATGGCTTAATGGTTTCATGGCTTCATGGCTTCATGGCTTCATGGTTTCATGGCTTCATGGTTTCAGGGTTTCATGGCTTCATGGTTTCATAGCTTCATGGTTTCATGGTTTCACGGCTTCACAGTTTCACGGTTTCACGGTTTCACAGTTTCGTGGTTTCGTGATTTTGTGGTTTCATGGCTTCATGGCTTCATGGTTTCATAGTTTCATGGTTTCATGATTTTGTGCTTTCATAGTTTCATAGTGTCATGGTTTAATAGTTTCATGAATTCATGGTTTCATGGTTTCGTGGTTTCGTGGTTTTATGGCTTCATGGTTTCATGGTTTCATAGTTTCATAGTTTCATGGCTTCATGGTTTCATGGTTTCATGGCTTCATGGTTTCATGGTTTCATGGCTTCCTAGTTTCATAGTTTCACGATTTTATGGTTTCATGGTTTCATGATTTCATAGTTTCATGGTTTCATGGCTTCATGGCTTCATGGTTTCATAGTTGCATAGTTTCACGATTTCATAGTTTCAAGGTTTCATGGCTTCATGGCTTCATGGTTTCATGGTTTCATGGCTTCATGGTTTCATGGTTTCGTGGTTTTATGGCTTCATGGTTTCATGGTTTCATAGTTTCATGGTTTCATAGTTTCACGATTTCATAGTTTCAAGGTTTCATGGCTTCATGGCTTCATGGTTTCGTGGTTTTATGGCTTCATGGTTTCATAGTTTCATGGCTTCATGGCTTCATGGTTTCATGGTTTCATGCCTTCATGGTTTCATGGTTTCATGGTTTCATGGCTTCATAGTTTCACGATTTTATGGTTTCATGGTTTCATGGCTTCATGGTTTCATGGTTTCATAGTTGCATAGTTTCACGATTTCATAGTTTCAAGGTTTCATGGCTTCATGGCTTCATGGTTTCATGGCGGTGGAAATGGAACCTCAGGAACCGTGGTGGGCTTGGTCACACTGTTTTACTCCAATAGATTTTATTCTGAATATTTGCTCCTACCCTACTGGCTACGGCTAGTAATTACGCTCCAAAATGATGAAATATTACGTAAAATAATAGTATCTCAAAACCTTCGGGTTGATTGTGACCCGAGGAGCTCAAAGGTGATTGGTCCTCATGAGAATAAAAGCTCTTCGAGCTCTGAGGACCACGAGGACCGAGAGGGGCTCCGGTTTGAGTGCAGCCTCCACTTTCTCAAAAGGTGGTTATGAAAGGATGCGTGTCCGGGGACCAGCTTCAGACTGAGCCATGTGAAACTGTCCCAATGGGTTATTTAGTAGCTTATTTTGGGAAAGTGGAGCAAAGTGATGCCAACCTAGACTTTTATGGAGAGAGATGAGGAATCCATTCTGCTGAGCCGGGCTTTCAGAGAGATTCCCCCTCTGAGGCCGCCTCAAAGATCCAAACGAGGAAACGTGCGCTTGTTGTTTCCTTTGTCTTTTTCAGACTCTCGGTACACAACGGACATAACTTTCACTTTTTTTTCTCAAAATGGAAAATCTCACTTCCTTCCTCACATTCATCAATATCCTTCCACCTCCACGTAAAACTCACAGCACCAAGTCATCAAAAGACACTCGGTGGACATGTCAGACTGGAAAATAACCCTGAGACACACACACACACACACACACACGCACATGCACACGCACACACACACACACATCATCCTTTATGGTATAGCTGTGTGGTCATTCCGCTTCTCGAGGACTCGTGCGACATTTTCTCCTTGAAACAGTTCAAAAGAAACTGTAAGAGCCGACGTCACTTTCTTCTTTTATCTTTTTTTCCATTGCTGGATGTCTTGTCTCGGCCCTCGTGATGGAGCTCGGGTTTGTTTCACCACAACACACACACACACACACACACACACACACACACACACACACAAACGTGGTTTTCCTGCGACCTTTGTCTTTTTTCCAAATGTCTGTCGACAACTTTGTGTGTGCAATATCTCAAAGAAACTAAATAAATAGTGTGAGGAAGACTACGATATCGCTGCAGATATATTTTGAAGTGCGGTCCTCCTCGGGGAACCGGAGGTCTGTTCTACTGCCGAAGCGTTTCTCCGTGATGTGACCGGCTCGTGCTCCCGGTGGCTGAAGGCTCTCACGGCAAAGTGCTGAATCGGGTCGTTTTTTCATCATTAGTCTCTCATCGGGGTCATTACTTCACAAGAGGAACCACAAAGGGACCCGAGGCTTATTTTACAGGCCACATAATCTCCTCTAAGCTTTAAGTAACGCACATCACTTTGTCAAATAGTTCAGTTTAGTTTGACAAATCAATGTCGAGAATATTTGCATGACAGGGTGAAGAATGGAGCCGGTAAAGTTATGCAATATATGGGGCTTTTTCTTCAGGTGAATTGATGTTTTCTAGCTTTATGCTTAAGAAATAGTCGACGTCAGATCAGATGGGGAGATCAACACCCCTTTAATGTATTAGCTTAGCTTAGCATACATAGTGGAAACAGGAGGAAACAGCTAGCCTGACTGTGTGATGTTTTAGCACCTCTAAAGTTCACTGATTAACACACTTTGTTACCTTCAGACAAAACTAGCTAGCTGCTTCCCCTTGTTTCAGTCTGTGTGCTAAGCTAAGCTTGTAAGCTAACACTAAGCTATGTTAGTCTAAGCTAAGCTAACCGGCTGCTGGTTGTAGCTTCATATGAAGACAAATGGCAACGTTTGTCATAGTATCCATAGAAAAACAATCATCTCTATTATATTTTGTTTTATTTTCATCACTGCTCCCATACTTTCGGAGCCAAAAGTAAAGTGCGCCGGTCTCCTTTTTGTATTTTATTTTGTATTAGCTGTCCAGTTTGGCTTTCACAGCTCAGTGGCAGCAACTGAATAACACAGTCCAGTGACCAACGCTCAATTGAGAGAGACAGAGGCGTAAATACGGAGAGAGAAGAATAGAAAGAGAGATGGAAAGAGGAGACGGGAGAGCTTATGGTGGAGGTGCGTGATTCCACTTTTTGATTTCCTCGTTTTCTCATATTAACAGAGCTGAAGTGAGACCAGCAGACCATCTGGGAGATAAACCCTCGAGAGGGTCTCCTCCTTTTATAGTTTATTTTTTTTATTACATTTTTCTCACTATTTATTCTTTCCATGCTTTATCCTCTTCTCTCCTTGCAGTCTCTCAATCTATCATGTATAGGTGTATAAAGAGACCCCAGAAGCAATCGTATGTCAACAAATTTTCTTTTTATTTGTTTCCTTTGGGACGGATCATAAAAGGTTATAGTGTTGCGTATCATTTATATGCAGATGATATTCCCTTTAAACCCAGTGAGGCTTTCTACAGACTGCACAGGATGAAGCAGAGCATTGGTCCACTCACAGAGCACTGCAGGGTCAGACTCCGGCATCGCGTGGCTTTGACCGTGTTCACCGTGTACAGCAGCCTCGCGGTCGAATGCCAGGTGGATATTTACATAAACAGAGATTCATTTGAATAAATTCCAAGCGTTCCTGAGTTATTGCGTTCACGAAAAAAAAGGCGTAAACTCTGGTTTTGCGTGATGAAAATAGAAAATGTGAAAATGTTGCTTCGCTAACTAGCGTTACAAATCGCTACGGGCTGGTTTAGCTAGTATGAACTTTGAAAGTCGAGCTAAGTGATGGAGAACATGTTCATTCACGTTCACAAGACTGAAAAAGTGCTTCAAGCCATCGTAGTACTTTTCTTTTTCTTTTTGGCTTTAATAATTTACCTCTGTAGTTTAAGACTAGCCTGAGGGTTTGCTAGGCTAACGTTACTTAGCGGTGGCTCTGTTGAGATTGAACTAAAGAGATTATTTCTTTCCTTGCAGCATCTCTGAGAAGCGATGACACAACTACTCAGATCTATATTCATCACAGCAGCTCTGGTCCTTATCGGTGTGTCCGAACTTTTCCGGCTCTACAGTTTTAAATTGGCAGCGTATGGAGTTGAAGATGTTGTTTTTGCTTTTCTCGGTTATGGTTTTATTTATGATGATAACCGACGTGAGAGGAGCCTCTTTCTCCCTCTAATATCATCTCCGTCTGAAAGGCTCCTTATTGAACCGTCAACACACTTACGGCTAAATTGCCTCCACTACACCAAACATCTTTTATCACCCTTCCCCTCGTTTGCTCCATCCTAGCGCCCTCACACACACACACACACACACACACACACACACACACACACACACACACACACACACACACATCCTCCTCATCCATCTATCGCATCAGGCGATGCCGAATAGTTATCGATGTCGCAGGAGGAGCAGAACCTCTCGCTCGATCACTCACGTGCACGCTGTACGCTCAGCTTGTGAAACATGAGAGCGCGCACACACACACACACACACACACACACACATACACACACACACACACACACACACACATACACACACGCACACACAATCACAAGCTGATGTAATCAGCAAGCACATGGGCTGACGCACACTCTGATAACTCCTTGACACGACCATCAGTTAGTGACACACACACACACATACACACACACACACACACACACACACACACACACACACTCACAGAGTTAAATTGACAGCTGGAGGTGTCAGCGAGGCTGTGTGAAGTATTCCAGACATCTGCAGCGGTTTAGAAACTGAACAGCACATTAGAGAAAGATGGGGTTGGTTGGCAGGATGAGAGAGAGAGAGAGAGAGAGAGAGAGAGAGAGAGAGAGAGAGAGAGAGAGCGGAAGTGAGACTAGATTGATGGAGAGAAAGTCGAGAGAAAGATGGACGGACGACCTTCACGCGTCTTGAATTGTGCTGGCGCGGAGCAAAAGTTGTATAAATAACTTCTGTCCTCATCTACGGTACATCTCTCTCTCTCTCTCTCTCTCTCTCTCTCTCTCTCTCTCTCTCTCTCTCTCTCTCTCTCTGTCTATTTCATTTTCTCTCTTTCAATCTTTCTCATTCTCTCTTAATCTCTCGCTCGCCCGTTTCCTTTTAGTTGGAAAAAGAAAATAATCTCTATCGCCATGGGCCTTAATTACACTGGATCAGGGAGATGAGAGGGCACTTGGTGTGTGTGTGTGTGTGTGTGTGTGTGTGTGTGTGTGTGTGTGTGTGTGTGTGTGTGAGACAGATGCTGTCGGTGTTATGCACTCTGATGTCTCTGGTAGCACGGCAAGGCAAAGCAGCGCCGCTGTGCCTGTTTTCGGACAATTTTTATTAACGTTTCCTTAATTATCTCCAGAACCACATCGTTGTTTAACTTCATTTAAAGTTCCACAGTTCCACAACCCTTGTGAGAAGATACATATGGTGTAAAACATAATTAAAGTAACTGTTAAGTTTAAGTATTTACGTAAACTCCGCCGACTATACTGCTGCTCCGTCAGCTTACCGCGGCGGTCGTAAGGTTTCACTAAATCCATGATGAATACCCTTTACAAAGTCGGATTTCCCTAACAAACAGTAACCGTACAGGCTTGTGGGACAACTCTAACAAAGCAATCAAAATCCTTACGAACTCAATATTAGTACCTGTAGAATCGCAAATCGGCCGGAGGTTTCTTTTTCTTCTTCTCTGTCTCACAAATCCGCTTCCTGTGACTTACGTGTACCCCCACATTCTAGAAACACCTCACACAGCAAGGGGGAAGGCTCATGCAAATGTTAATACCCAGCAGCCTCTGGTGAGACAATGTATTCTCATAAAACAAGTAACCTTTCTATTTTTGAACCGAACGACACGTTTTTTTTTACTAAAACACCTTCCCGATATATCAAAGCTTGGTTTTACAGTGTTGCATATTCTGATTATTTAGGTCCTAAGCTTTCCAAAAGGTGTCCTATTAGTATTTGGGATGTTGGTAAGGGCCTGAACCATGGAGTTTGTAAAAGTTCGGCTACTTTTTTGGGGGGAAATCTAGCGGAGATCATGCTGGACATTAATAGTTATGATCAAAATATGTTAAAAAAGTGTTGTTTTTTTTAAATATACATTTTCTTCACAAATAAATTCTGAAATAAATTATATAAAATAATACAAGTAATATAACTCATTTGAGGTTCATACGACTACTTGATTAAAATAAAGACGTAAAAAAAGAACCATATACGAGCCTCAGGTTTCAAGAGGTTAAAGAGTAACTGCACACTTTTAAAATGTTTTTTTAATTTTATTTTTTAAAGCTGTAAAACAAATAATTTGACTGAACTGTGAATAAGCAGCAACGCTAGTGTTACTGTAGACATTGTTTTACCAAAAGTATAAAGATCTGCACCTCGTGTGTTAAATCAGAGCCGATCCCGTTTGGTAATAATAATCTACGTCATGAAACATCAGCCACTGTTGGTTATTGTTAGTATAAAAGTATCCTCATATCCCAGGAAAAGTGATTCCTCTTTTTAGCCTTGTTTAGTTTGATTCAGGAATATATTGAGAAATACTTGGTAAGGTTACTGTTATTATCTTTCCACTGTTCATATGACCTTATATCCAGACGTGTTTACAGTTATCTGAAGGTGTTCAGTGTGATGAGGCTGAGATAGTATTTCGTGTTGGGTTTGAATCATTTGTGTTTTCTGCCATTTCCCCATGTCGAAACTTCAAAGTGCATCAGTTTAGTGGTACAGAGAGTAGTGGTTGGCACTGCAGGGCAAAGTGAGCGTGAAGACGTGATGTTGTAGTTTAAGTGTTGCTCAATAAATATTTGAAGCGATTCCGGTCAGAGATGCAACGGGAAAGTGTGTTGAAGTTATTTTATTCTGTTGACGCTGTATACGTGCAGAACTGATATGCAGATAGCAAGCAGATATTTTTTTTTTAAAGAGTCACTAAACCACAGAATTCGGGCTCAACATATATCTCTGGCAAAGCCGCGGTGACGAGCTGTCATGCTAAAGGGGGATTGACCTGAAATCTAAAGAAATGTTATGTATTTATGAATGCATTATGCCTCAGGGCTAACTAAGCGTGTTGCTGTTTGCTAGCTAGCTATGTAATGGAGAGCCGTCAGAGGTCTGATGCTCACGTGGGCAAAATAGGAACACAGGAATGGGGTGACATTAGCGTTAAATTTAATTTAATGCAATGTAACTCCTTATCCTGAATGATGCACGTTATAGCTAAACATAACAATATCATCTGAGCTGGTTTACGGGACCAAAAAATCCAAGTCATCGCCGTAATAATAAACAAAGGCTAATAAGTAGTATATTAATGGCGTCTAGTGACCTACAGGGGTCTGGAGTGGGGATTCAAGGAGTTTTTGAGTGCATTGTGTGACGCTGTGGTTTCTACAAGATTGCATTAAAAATGGACGTACTTTTCATGTGGATCTATCGGGATTGACTCGTTTTTAGAGCCTCCAGTGGACATTTGAGGAACTGCAGTTTGTGGCACTTCCACATTGGCTTCATTTCTAAGCACGGGTGTTGCTGCCTGGTTTTAAACTATTAATACAACATGTAGAATTTAAATTATTTGCACAAAAATGTGAACCTGAATCCATTTACAACAGTACTAAATACGAACATGTTTTTATTTTTTTTAGAATCTTTCCTTTTTTGTGTGGAAACTTGTACAAACTTGAAACAGTTCATTTTTGTGTTTTATCTTAATCACATCGTGTGCAATTAAGAGTTTGTGGCTGCATGCATTATGATTTCTTATGCTTCACGTCTTCACTGAAAGATTTGGAAATCTCTGTCAAGAAATAGGGCTAACCCATGATAAACAAGCTTCTTTCAAGCTGAATATTTGTATTATTATTATTTGGAGCCGTTTGGTTTGTCAGGATGGCAGATAAACACAACCTATGCTTGTTTTGTTTTACTTTTGAATTTGGTTTACTTTCAAATGGAAGCCCAAACATTTGAGAACAACAAAAGAGTTGCAGGAAAAGTAAAGTAGATGTGGGGAACCGGCTGCAGCACAACTTAAATGGAACTTGTCTTGTTTCCCTTTTCCTTCCTTCTAAGTGCTTGATGCGTTGTGTTCTTCATTGCGTTGTCGTGGATCACCTAAAGGGAGAGTCCTCGCCCTGTCTGCATCCTGTCTGTAATCTCCACCTCCACAGAACATTAAAGTCTCCTTCATTTTTTTCTTTGTGCCACTCGGGCAAACAGCTGCAGAGCTGGGGGCAGTAACACGGCCCGACCAGTAGGGGGCAGCAGAGAGTGGTGGGGCCGACAGAGAAGTTCACAGAGAAAATGAAAAATTAGATAGAAGTCAGAAAACAGAGCCAGAGGCTGCTCACACACAATGATTTCATGTTCAGAGGCTAAAATGTGTATAAAAAAAAAACGTTCATTATTTTTTTCAACTGAAAAGCATCCTCTATTGTTCCTAAACTTCATCAAGGTTTCTTAGTTTTAGTTTCTGAGGGTGGTGGGTGCTATCTGAGGGTGAGACGAGGCAAACAAGGACACGGAGGTGAAAAGGCATGAGAAAGAAGGGCCGGGTGGAGGTGGAGGTGGAGCTGAATGCCACATCCAGTCATCGGGGAATCAGCCCTTGTTCTTATCGAGCTCAGCATCTGAACAGAGGGAAGAAGAAAAAAATATATTCTGCAACCATAAAAAAAACAAGCCGATGCTCCTTCCCTGTCTCTGGAGCCTGGAGCAGCGCCAGCGAGGTGTCATTGTGTTTATTCTGGAGCCAAAGGGCGGATTTATTCCAGGGCGGGTCCCTTCTAGGAAGAACCTGCCACACTTTTAATGAGCGCGCTGTTTTCCTGCGTCATCTTTTATTTTTTCATACATGTTAAACCATCATTAACGTAGAAGCCCTACACACACACACACACACACACACACACACACACATCCGACTTGTGTGATGTGTTGAGGAACACGGGGGAGTTGGAGGCAGTTATGTAACCGTGTGATCACGGTGATGGTGTCCAGATTTTCTAAAGATAAGCTGGCAAGTTACTTAGCAACCGCCGGATGATAGGGGAGCAGGTATACGATTGCCAACGAAACGCCGGCCAAAACTTCTTTTAATCAAGACAACGAGGCGTTTCTGCTGCTGCCGCCATGTTGGAGCTCAGGACATGTCACTGACACGTCATTATGCGACAAGGGATTCACTGATAAATGGGTGTTTTTGTTCGACATTACAGGATATCTCAGAATGTAATTATCTGCTATTTATATTGGATAAATATGACTCACACACACAGACACTCTATACTAAATATATATTGATTTGAAATGTGCATTAATGCAGGTGTCTCATCCTAAATGTGTTAAATGTGTATTGTTGCATTGTCGTGTCATCACCTGTGTTGGTCAGGGGTTTCACTGTGGACTTCCTGCAGTTGAATTAATTTAAAGAAACAAAAAGTAAATAAGCTGTCCAGAGGACATGTATTGGGTTGCAGCCCCAGCAGCTGACAGCTGAGCGGGTTAAAGGGGAGGCTAGAGGACTAAAGGCCAACACTGTTTGGTATCAACCCGAAGCCGCTCCCAGGTTTATTGAGGACCAGATTATGTCCGTCCGTCTGTTGCTGAACATCGTGACGTCACAACATAACAGCAGCTCTTATAGAGAGGAAGCTGATGCAGGGGCATCATTATTTAATCACATTATAGCTGTATATAGATATACTGTATGAATATTTAATATCTGTAAATATATATGTGTACATATTTGTATACATATGCTGTATATATATTAAATATCTGTATATATATATACAGATAATAAATATAAATATATATCATATCTGTATATATGTATAAATATTCCCTTTATATATTTAATATCTGTACATATGTATAAATATATACATATATAAATGAAAAATAAATAAATATATATTTACTATCTGTATATATGTATAAATATACTCTAAATGTATACAGTATATATATGTAATATCTCTTATATAAATGTATACAGATATTAAATATATATATATATATACTGTATATATATATATTTAATATCTGTATATGTTTTATAGATACATACTGAGTATGAAAAAATATATATTTACTATATGTATAAATATACTCTATATATATTCAATATCTGTATATATTTATATATAAATATTTAATCTGTAATTAAATAATTGTGCCATTGCATCAGCCAGTTTCCTCTATATGAGTGTAGCTGTATCAGGAGATCTGGAGCAAGCAGTTCATTTATATTTATTACGAGGCTGCAGTAGTTTTTATTCTCACTTCTATGATAAACTGAATCCCACATTTCTCATCTAGGAAGAGAAACCGTTCCAACCGTCTCGTGCTGATCTTCTTCTTCTTCTTCTTTCCAGTTACGGGGACCACGTCCAGCACTTCAAGGTCCTGCAGGACCGCTGCTGCCAGTACTACGTGTGGGACGAGCTCTTCTCCTCCCTCAACGAGCTGGTGGAGTTCTACCACAGCAGCAGCATCGCCAAGGAGAGGACCGTCTTCCTCAGGGACCCCGAGCACTTCGCCAGGGTGAGCGCCTGCAGACCCCCTTCTTTAATTCCAACGGCCTCAAACAAGTTCCCTACATTGTCAATAGTCAATGGAAATACTGATTGTAAAGGACCGGTTCATACAGGTTCACAAAGTCAAGATTTAGGAAACAGAGGACATTTATTTATCTTGAAATGTAAAATATTGTCATCTCCAACTCACTGATACACTGATTTTTCAATATCATCTCCACGAGTTTCCTCTTCAGCCTCTCCGGATACAGAAAGTGTTGTTTCCCCCCGAGACATATCTCTATTTTGATGAAGTTAGAACTCAGAACTCACGGAAATTCCCACCTAAGCCCAGCATCTGTTATGCACTACCTTTCATTTTGTCGTGGTAATTTACGGCGCTGTGACTGACGTGGCCGCAGGGGTTTGAGGTCGAGGTGCAGCTCCCGATGACAGATCACAGCACCGCCGTCGGTTGGGAGCAGAACCAAACCCTCCGTCTCCGGCACGGAGCCAGAAGGAGGTTTGTTTTAGTTGCCTCATAACATATTTGGACTTTACGGTCGAGGTTTCTACTCTATTTGAGTCGACTCATCTTTTTTCACGCAGCTCAGTATCACAAATGTGTCTCGAGGGCCTTTACACCCTCTCTCTGCTTTTCAATGCACTCTTCTTTTTTGTTTTGTCACCCAAAGGCGTATCCCAAACTGCTGTCAGGATTAGTGAGATCCAAATCAGAACGACAGGTATAGTTCCCGTGACGTTGCCGCCGGGGGAGAAGCCGTTGTCGTTGCTTTGTGAAGACATCACGCACATGGGAGTCACGTTGCATGAGAGGTTCATCCCCGGGAGGAGGAGGGGCGATGGGAGGGATGTGATCCACAACGATGGGAGGAATGTGATCCACAACGATGTCATCCACGGCGATGGGAGGGATGTGATCCACAATGATGGGAGGGGTGTGATCCACAACGATGGGAGGGATGTGGTCCAAGGCGATGGGAGGGATGTGATCCACGGCAATGGGAGGGATGTGATCCACAGCGATGGGAGGGATATGATCCACGGCGATGGGAGGGATGTGATCCATAATGATGGGAGGGATGTGATCCACGGCGATGGGAGGGATGTGATCCATGGCGATGGGAGGAATGTGATCCACGGCGATGGGAGGGATGTGATCCACGGCGATGGGAGGGATGTGATCCACAAGGATGGGAGGGATGTGATCCACGGCGATGGGAGGGATGTGATCCACCGCCTTTCTGACATGATGAACATGTTCGCGCCGCGGTAACAAGATGAGTGCTGATGCTCGTCCCATCAAGTGTCTTGAGAACAGACAGGCAGGGTGAATTAATGATGTGTCCAAGTCAAGACAAGTCTTTGAGGAACGAGTCTCAAATCTTTGAGCTCGAGTCTAAGTTAAATCTCAATTCTTTGTGTACTCTTTGTGGAACAAGTCTCAAGTCTTTGTGAAACAAGTCTCATGTCTTTGTGGAACAAGTCTCAAGTATTTGTGAAACAAGTCTCATGTCTTTGTGGAACAAGTCTCAAGTATTTGTGGAACAAGGTCAAGTCTCAAGTCTTTGTGGAACAAGTCTCAAGTCTTTGAGAAACAAGTCTCAAGTCTTTGTGGAACAAGTCCTATAGTCCCGTCTCAAGTCTTTGTGTAACAAGTCCAAGTCAAGTCTCAAATCTTTGAGGAACAAGTCATAGTCCAGTCTCAAGTCTTTGTGGAACAAGTCTCAAGTCTTTGTGGAACAAGGTCAAGTCCAGTCTCAAGTCTTTGTGGAACAAGTCTCAAGTCTTTGTGGAACAAGGTCAAGTCCAGTCTCAAGTCTTTGTGGAACAAGTCTCAAGTCTTTGAGGAACAAGTCTCAAGTCTTTGTGGAACAAGTCTCAAGTCTTTGAGGAACAAGTCTCAAGTCTTTGTGGAACAAGTCTCAAGTCTTTGAGGAGCAAGTCTCAAGTCTTTGTGGAACAAGTCTCAAGTCTTTGAGGAACAAGTCTCAAGTCTTTGTGGAACAAGTCTCAAGTCTTTGAGGAACAAGTCTCAAGTCTTTGTGGAACAAGTCTCAAGTCTTTGAGGAACAAGTCTCAAGTCTTTGTGAAACAAGTCTCATGTCTTTGTGGAACAAGTCTCAAGTATTTGTGGAACAAGGTCAAGTCTCAAGTCTTTGTGGAACAAGTCTCAAGTCTTTGAGAAACAAGTCTCAAGTCTTTGTGGAACAAGTCCTATAGTCCCGTCTCAAGTCTTTGTGTAACAAGTCCAAGTCAAGTCTCAAATCTTTGAGGAACAAGTCTCAAGTCTTTGTGGAACAAGTCTCAAGTCTTTGTGGAACAAGTCTCAAGTCTTTGTGGAACAAGGTCAAGTCCAGTCTCAAGTCTTTGTGGAACAAGTCTCAAGTCTTTGAGGAACAAGTCTCAAGTCTTTGTGGAACAAGTCTCAAGTCTTTGAGGAACAAGTCTCAAGTCTTTGTGGAACAAGTCTCAAGTCTTTGAGGAACAAGTCTCAAGTCTTTGTGGAACAAGTCTCAAGTCTTTGAGGAACAAGTTTCAAGTCTTTGTGGAACAAGTCTCAAGTCTTTGTGGAACAAGTCTCAAGTCTTTGAGGTAGAAGGTCAAGTCCAGTCTCAAGTCTTTGTGGAACAAGTCTCAAGTCTTTGTGGAACAAGTCTCAAGTCTTTGAGGAACAAGTCTCAAGTCTTTGTGGAACAAGTCTCAAGTCTTTGAGGTACAAGGTCAAGTCCAGTCTCAAGTCTTTGTGGAACAAGTCTCAAGTCTTTGAGGAACAAGTCCCAGTCAAGTTTACAGTCTTAAACGATGCATCACGTGAGTCCTAGTTTAAAGCCCTAGATTAAAGAGACTCGAGAGACTCGAGAGAGAACATGTCGTTGATCTCCAGCTCTCCTTCAACCGCATCAGGATTTAAACTCCATTAACGGGAGCAAGAATAAACAACGAGTCTATTTCACACATGGTGGGAAAAAGAGTAGACTAAAAGCAGAACTGTTTTTAAATGAAGACATTTTCTTTCACCAATTTTCTTTTGATGTTTGTCTTCCATTAAAAGTGCGACGCCTCTTTATTGGGCACAGAAGCATTTTAATAGCGTGCTTCAGACGGCATCAGCCCGGAGCGACTCGTGAACACAGATGAACTCCCAGACTCTGCTGCCACCTGCTTCTGCAGATCGGCTCCACTTTCTTTGAACTCTATTCGACTCATTTCGTTGGAAAATCCGACCTTGCCCTTAACTCCGCATGCGAGTAAAATGAAAAACAGTGAAGAGGCTGCGGCGTCCTGCAGATAGCCGGCCGCCGCTTTCTGAGGTGATCAGATAGGATGTGAGGAGTTTAGAGGCCGATGCTTTTAATATAACTAAACCGTGGGAGGAAATAACGCCGAAACACACACACACACACACACACACACATCCTCCTGTGCAGAAGGTATTTCTTCTTTTTTTAACATTTTAATAAACAGGCATTGGTGTTCTGTCACGGCAAAAAAAGAGTGAATGCACACATGAATAGGTTTATGATTTCAAAAAGAATCACATGCATCGAGCAAAATGTCAATACAGTTCAATATTTTCACGGCCATGTATCATCAGAGAATCGGAGGAGCTGAACAGTGTTGAGCCTTTAGAAGATGATCCAACTGTATTGATCTTCAATAAGTCTGCTCCTCCTCACAACCTTCTTCTTTTACTCGCTATGCCGGAGGAAAGTGTGGCGTTAAAGGTTGTCTCACCGACTCATTTATTTCAATAAAACAAAAGCATGTGTCACCTGACTTCCTGATGAGGACCACAGGTTGTTTGATTTTTTTCATACCCTAAAAACAAAGCTTATATGTCACAAAGCAGCTTGTTTTGCTTGGTGACATCCGGCCTCACACCGGGGACGTCGCTCGGTCCGCCGAAAAACAAATGCTGCTGGAACAGGTGCGGTTTAACAATTCAGCTTCGGGGGCGGGAAGCGGGACGATAACGGCCAGCGGTCCTGCGGGAGAGAGAAAATCTGTCCGACCTAAATACCGGCACGGTTCTGAATCTCTTTTAATGTGAGCCGCGACAATACAGGAGCTCATTTCTCAGCATTTACATGTTCTGATATTCATACAGGCCGGGGTCGTGACCTCTGCGTCCACGGCAGCATTATAACACTGCCATGCTGATCCAAATAAGGGGAAGTCAAATGTGTAACACCTCTGAGAAGTGTGAATATTTCAGACAGATGTTGCACACGTTTCCTGTTTCAAAGCCTTTTCATCGCTGTTATAAAGCAGATTCAAGGCCACGACAGAATGTTTGCGCTTGTTAATTTCACGGCTGTTTTCATCCTTCATTTGTTCTCTCCATTCTCGATGAGAATCTTTGGGCTGCTACGTCTCCATTATAGTAATAACACTTGACACTTAAATGTGCTGGAAGGAAGACTTTAAATGTGCTTTTAAGGCTCGGCAATCGGTAACAAAGGGACGAGAAAATGAAAACAAAGCATATCGACGTGTCCGTTTAGGTCTTCTCAGCAGGATTATCAGCGTGTTTGACTCCCGACTAAATGAATTACAGCACCGCTGCTCAGCGTATGGGCAAATCTACCGCAATGCATGATATCCAGCCCATCATGCTCTGATGTGACAGGTCCCAGATCAGTCAATACGGAACAAAACAACTCCCTTTATATCATGAAAGGACTCAAAGACGTCACATCAGGAGCATGCATGTTTACGACCCAGCAGTATTCTGCCTCAGGTCGCCTTGCTCATTTAAGAACATAATCTGGGCTGCGTGCCAAGTTGGCCTCATACATATATATATATTTATATACAGTATATTTGTATAGTATTCTTGTGTCAGGAAAAAGCATCTGTCATTCCGCATCACGGCCTCTTAGTCATACCTTTATGTCTGCAGCCTTGTTTACTCTGCAACGGTTATACTGATAGTTTTAGGGGTAAATTGTGTGTATATATATATTGAGTGAGGAAATTATTCTCTGCATTTTACCCATCCTTGGTAATTAAGGGAGTGTTACTTCGACATGCAGACTATGGGGAGAGCGGGGATCTTTGGGGATTTTATTCATCCCCAAAGGGACATTTGTTTATCACAGTAGGAAGCAAAGTTACATAGGAAAAATATCAAAAATATCAGGAATGAAACATACTCAATTTTTACAAAAAAACAGCAGAGCGTATTCATTTAGGAAATTAAACAATAAAGAAAATGCAAAAATGCAAAGTATATGCAGCGTATATGAAGTGTATACAGAATGTACAGTGACTAACAAACAACAAAATGCTATTGATGTTGAATCAATTGAATCTATTGATATGCAGCTCAAAATCTACATATTATGCAACTAATTTAGATTTTTAGACCAATCTAAGTCTTTATTAAAATAATTTGTGCTTTTAATTTCACCTGACTGTTGCAACAGGCTTTTGTTATGTCTGGCAGCAAAGAGACAAGATGGTACAAACCCCATCCCACATTTACTCAAAGCAAATCACGGTCATCAGCATTTCCCACCAGTATCTGTATTCCTCTGCAGGTATGTCTGCAGATTAAAAACAGTAGCTGTCTGTCATTTTACATGAGGTCCTGGTCAGCTGGTCTTCGTGTCTGTGGGGCGTCGTCCGGCCTTCAGCTTCAACAAAGCTCCACCGCCCGTCTCTCCCTGAGCGTGAGACTCCATTATGGTTTCACTTACACACATTATGACAGCATTTTTTATAACGCATTAAAGCCTTGTACGCTCCTAAATCCCCACAA
>NC_136605.1:20380039-20410039 GCF_910589615.1 Taurulus bubalis
GCAGCTTTAACACATGAAGCATAGACTTATATACATCCAGAGGAGTCACCCCCTGGTGGTCAGGAGAGAGAGTGCAGCTTTAACACATGAAGCATAGACTTATATACATCCAGAGGAGTCACCCCCTGGTGGTCAGGAGAGAGAGTGCAGCTTTAACACATGAAGCATAGACTTATATACATCCAGAGGAGTCACCCCCTGGTGGTCAGGAGAGAGAGTGCAGCTTTAACACATGAAGCATAGACTTATATACATCCAGAGGAGTCACCCCCTGGTGGTCAGGAGAGAGAGTGCAGCTTTAACATGCTTCCGCATGTGCTTCACTCTTCAGAACTGAAGGTTGCCGCCGGCTACAAAGTGCAATAAACTTGATTGGGAGACTTTCTGTTGCCTCTAAATATGCTGACGGCTCGCGGCTAGCGGTGCTAACAGCGCTGCTAACAGCGCTGCTAACACGCGCGGCCGGACCCGGCTACGTCAACACAGCAAGAGGAAGCTGCGATCACAACACAGAGTCCTCTGCTCTGAACGTGTGCTTTATTGTATTGTAATTAGTGTGTGACAACCAGATTGGAGATATGCCATTGTCTCTAAATGCAGTCTTTCCCATCAAGGAAAGGTATTGCTTCTGTGCGGTCATGCGTGTGCACACACACACACACACACTCACACACGCGTCGGCACAGTGTGCTCTCTGACAGTCGACTGCTGCTATGCGAGGAATGCAGCGCGGCCTCTCTCACCAGGATGTAACGTCTGAAACGAAGCAGGAAACAGGGTTTCATCCGATATACGTTCCCTCTGTTCTCTTCCCTTTCACTCTTTTGTCTCCTCTTTTGTTTTTTTAAACAAACCACTTCTTTAATCCTCGCTGACAGTCACCTCTGACTTGTCACTGACAGTTTGTCAATAAATGAGGGTTAGGCGTTAAGGGTGGACCAGAAATAGTAACCAACTGCTGTTTTCTTCCACTGATCTTTTCTAAAAAAACGCCTTTGAAGTGTGTGTGTGCCGCGTCACACAGACACACATTCATCGTGACATATTTGTGTCGAACACCGGGAGTGAGGCGGCACTAAGAATGCTAAACATCAGCGAGACATCAGCGATATTTAAAGGCGTGAGAAGCAAATACAACAAAAACTGTTGAACCAGTTCGACTGACAGACGACTGACTGATGGACTGACTGAGGGCCTCTGGCGGTTGGGGCCCCGACGGAGAGAGATGAAGCGACAACAATCGGCCCGCTGAATCACTCCGACGCCCGTCAGATAATTAGTCCCAGTCGGGCGAGACGACAATGTAATAAAGATGAGTGACGGCGCGCCGTTGATGAGTCAGCGAGATGCCAGCCCACATATTCAGGTGGTGAACTTGAAAGGAGCCCCGGCGAAGAAAAACGTCCCCTCACTGCGTCCTCTGGTCGGCCGGCCTGGGAGGAGCCGCCGCGCCTCATCTGGCGTTCGACGAGCTAAAACAACGAGGACGAGTCGCTACACTTCGTTCTGTCGGTGCAGCCAAACATTTACCCGTCGGCCCCGAGAACACAGGAACGTCCAAAAGGCGCCTCGATTGAGGCCCTGAAAAGACTCAATAGAAATATATTTAATTGGGTCAAAATGTGGATCTCTAAAATCCTGCAAAATATATGTTGTCACTAAAATAATATACTTTTACAAGCGTGCTAATGTCACAAATAGTGATGCAACAGGTCGGAGGTGAGCCTGTCTTCCCATCTAAGTGGAACTTTTAATTGAATCGTATGGAGTTAAAATATGGGAACAAAGAGAATTCACAAGAAAAAGTTGTTGATGTTGGAAGATAAAGTTCCTGAGAACCTGGACACTGTCTCTCCTCTACTCAGAGAAACCAGACCCCCGCCCCCATAGACCACCTTAGTTATAATGACACACGGACCTGCAGGGGAAATGCAGGTTCCAATCTGAAGTAGTAAATCTCATGACCTTGAGGCTGTGTGTCTTATTAGTTTGACTTTGGCGTGAAATGTTTACTTCTCAGGGTTTTCAAGTTTGGGAATCTTAGTTGAAGCCGAGGCGCGTAGAGTGTGGAGAAGCGGACGCAGTCGCCTTAAAGCCGTCGCCATGTTGTCTATTTTTCGCAGCCAATGAACAGAAGTTTCCATATTTGGAATGAGGAGGAGCGACCTCCCTGGTAGCGACATTAACCTGTCAATCACCTTGTAGCCCCGCCCTAAAGCGTCCCCTGCTTTATGGTCTGTTTGACTCTAAAGGGACCATCATTTACAGACATTTGAGACATAAACTCATGTTTACAATGTTTACTGAGGGAATAAATCAAGAGAGAAGTAGAGTCTTTTTTCTCATAGACTTCTAAACAACCACAGTTTATTTGGTGGGTTCATTAAACTAATAATAAAGAGGTCAAAGGTCAGCCACGATGACCATGTAGTTGCATGTTTAAGACACTGTTCTTATGCATATTCTTAAGAAAATAAAACATACATGCTCCATTACTTCTAGTTAATTTGTATAAATCCCATTAATGCAATCCTAATCATTTTTATTTGTTTGTTTTTTGCGGGCTCTCCCGTCCCGGCTGCAACATTAGGAAACATGACCGAACAGGTAGAACCGTTCTGTATGATCCCCAGATGTCTATCTGATGTCTCATCATATGTGCAACTGGCAACATAATGATTTAATGGCTTGTGAAAAAAGTTAATCCCTCAAACTCTGGAGGGAAGCCGCACAGGTCACGTGACACAGGTGCGCATGTTTCTGTGTGGGGGTGTGGGGGTGGATGCTTTGCCTGTCAGGCTCACACCTGTCGGGCGGTGCCTCCAGCGGGGTGTCACTCACTCTCACTAAAGTTGGGAGGCTCTGGAACTGCGGAGTGTTAATGCTCCACAGCCGGCCAGAGGACCTCCACGGCAGACCGCAGCAGGGAGGGGAGCGACATGAAGTACGCGTGCAACAAGTCTGGAGCCAAACCGTTCCGCTGTTTGAACCACGGAGGAGTTGAACCACTTTTACGAGGAGCTGCGTCGTGACGCTTTTGGGCGGATTTGTAAAGTTTAGTGTGTTTGTGTTTGTTTGGGAGCCAGAAACATGGCTCTGTCCCAGGTCCAGTGCCTGGACGATAACCACGTGAACCCGCGGACGCACGAGTCCAAACCGGAGTTCTTGTACTGCGAAGACCAGCGGCTCGCGCTGGAGGCGTTCCTGCGGGACGGTCGCGAGGCGTTTGGGAAGTACCTGTGCGCCCACGACCTGCGCGGCTTCCTGTCGGACCCGGAGCTCGAGACCCTCGCCGAGTTGTCGGAGCCCTACGACCCGGGCGCGGAGCTCTTTTTCCCGGAGAATGCCGAGGACGACGAGCCGCCGCTGTCGCTGCACTACTGGCCCGAGCTGTCGGACACGTCCGTGCCGCAGATGGACCTGAGCTGGCCGGACAACGTCTCCTACCGCGGGGTGACGCGCACCACCGTGTACGCGCAGCCGCCCCTGGAGGGTCAGGTGCACATCAAAGAGGTTGTCAGGAAAATGATTGCGCAGGCGCAAAAGGTATGTTGGGGCCCGGAATGGGTTTATATCAAATATCACAACATGTTTAATTGATTATCGCGATATTATAGCGTTGACTATTGGCTCTTTTACAATGTATTCTATGAGATTTTTGATAAATATTCATCAGTATTGTGGATGCAGTGACTAAGTAGGTAAAGGACAATAATAGAACAGTCTGGAAAAGACACTATCTAGCCTATATATTGCCCGACTCTGGTTTGTATTAGAGCCTATGTAGTATATATATATATATATATATATATATATATATATATATATATATATATATATATATATGAGTGTCTGTTCTCATTTCTGACCTGCTGTATTTAACTGCAGCGTGGACATGAATGTTTCCTCGGCTGTCAGTCAGTGTGAGGTCAGAGTGTGAGGTCAGAGTACAGACCGATGAGCGAATTGTGACAATCAAGAGTAAAGTGCAACTTGATTAAGCTGCTTTATCAGCGGCGTTAACATCTGTTATGTCGTACATTTGCATGATCCTGCATGTACAGCAGCGTGTTCTTCGTGGAGTTTATGTGAGGTGTTTTTTCCCTCAGCAGCTGTTCTCAGTGTTACATGACGGATCCCGTGGGCTTTTGACAAGAAAAAGGAAAAAAAAAGAAGATATATGGGTCATATAAGCTGGGAGAAGAAATACCATGAATTCCCTTAATTATTGCCTTCAGAATTTTCTTGTGGGAAGGAAAAGTCGTCAGATTATATTTTACTCAAACCTGTGGAGCAACTTGAATAATATTTGTTTTGGCAGAAAAGAGTAAATACTGCATAGTGTTTTTACGCCTGAGGCTTGTTCTTACTGTGTTGTAATAAAGTGCACGTATTTCCCAACATGCATGCACAAACTATGCATGTATGGATGAGTATTTACCCGTGTGTGTGTGTGTGTCTCCAGGTAATAGCAGTGGTGATGGATGTGTTCACCGATGTCGACATCTTCAGGGATTTGCTGGATGCTGGTTTCAAGAGGAAGGTTTCCGTCTACATCCTGTTGGAACGCACAACTCTACCTCACTTCCAGTCCATGTGTCAGAGGGCCAACATGCACGCCGGCCACCTCAAGGTGAGCGTCGACGAGGTCCAAATCCACCCATGATGCATCTGTGGAGTCAATATGTGCTCACTAATTAGATATTAATTAATATTTTGCTGAAAATTGGGGCTGTATGTCTAAAAAAAAAAGGAAGCGCCAGCACTTTCGGTTCCGCGGACAGAAAGGGAAAGTTCATTATTAATTTTGAAAAGGAAGGAAATGTGACCGTTGAGGTTCCAGTGTCATAGAGAGTGAATGTTTCACGAATGGAGAGTGAATCTTTATAGCAGAGGGGACTTCCAGATGTTTGGAAATCACCTTTTGAGACTGAAATACATCAGTCAGGCGAGGGGTTGAACAACAAGTTATATTCTGAAAGAAAGTCAGGAGGTTTCTGTTATGCATGAATAAGTGAAAGCACATGCCATCTCTCTCTCTCTCTCTCTCTCTCTCTCTCTCTCTCTCTCTCTCTCTCTCTCTCTTTTACACACACACACACGCACACTTAATTAACAACCAACCAACCGTCTTAGCTGGAACTGTATCATCGATTAATTTGTTTTTTCATTGGCCGATTCACATGAAAAATAACACGTTTTGGTCGTGTTGCTGCACGTAGAAGTACGCTACAGGGAACGAAGAACTCTTTAGTCAGTTAATTTGATTCTTGAGAAAGGAATCTTTGGATCAAGCTGCCAATTTAGGACAATATCTCTGAATGATAGGACTTCAGATATTAACGCCGAACAGCGGTGGTCAGTATAGTCCGCTGCGTCGTTCCTCCTTTCTACAGGCGGATCATTTAGATACTCCAACATACAGTAGAAGGCTGCATACAAAGGCTCCCAACGCGCTCAGCTAATTGTGTTCAAAGTGAAGTGACTACGATGCTCTGGATCACTATTTGGCAGACAGGAGTGAGACATTGAAGATGCAGAAAGTGTTCAGGAGACCTCGAGGGAACACACACGCTTATATCACACACATATCCTGCAGAAATACTGTTTTTGTCCAGGATGATGGTGACAGGAAGTGTTCACCTCGTCTCATGCTTGTAAACAGCCGGACGCTTTATGAGCAAAACAGCTTCCCCGTCCCATGTGGCAGGTTGTGACAGCTCCACATGACAAATGACCGTTTCTACCGGTTTTTCATTCTCTCAGCAACAGCTTGCTTTTTTTGAAATGCCGTTTTTCAATTTCTTCTTTAGGAAGGTCTCGGATCACGTTATTTTGTCCCAAAATCAAAGTGCAATGTGCAAACATTGTGTGTTTGCAGCAGCACGGTGTCCTCTGAGCCTCCAGCCCTCCACTTCAATGAGCCCATGTCACAGCTCCCCTTCAAGGAGTTTTCTGTATTCTACAATATTCTGTACGGCGGGCCTGGTGCGCCTGGGAAATATTGCAGAAATACATGAAGAGCGATTGTTATTTTAATCCAAACCGACTCTGCCGGCAGCGCATGTTGACGCTTGTTGTCAGAGCGAATAGCATTAATGGTAACGGCAGGTTTTTGTGTGCTTTTAAGCTGCTGTGTGGTTCACCTGCACACTGAGTCTTAACCAACAAATCCAGTGCTTTTAACGTTTGACAGCCGGCACAACAATGTCATGTATCGGTGTCCCGGTTGTGTGCCGTGTCTCTGCTGGGATCCGCCTTCTTGAGGGGTCTCTGACAGAATCCATTTTAACAATGCAACAGATAAAATGAGCTGGAGTCTCAGCTCGGTGCTCTTCTCTGTGCGCTTTGCAATTAAAAGCCTGTTTGGTGGTTCATAGTTTCACATTTAAGGACAACTTAATCATCGAGACAAGTCATTCCCAAAGACTGGGTCGGGACCCACAGGTTGTCTCAGGGTCGCCAAAAAAGTATTTTATTGCACATTAATGTTAATATTGCACTGATTATTGATGCCTATTATTATAACAGTGAATCTAACCTGAGAGGCTCACGTACATTCTGTTTGTTTTACCGATGATAGGAAAAAAAACATGTCTGTTTGCCTTTGAAAATAACACATTCATGAAAGAGAGTTGAGATTTACCAAACAAATATATATCGTATGGCGCTCATTTATAGTGATTTATCAAAAAGGCACCATTGAGATCGTGATATATCGTCTTATTATTATTTTTTAAGTTGAGAAACACTCTTCCGCGGTTTGGAGCTGAAAACAAACAGAGCGAGAAAATCAATTTGCTGACTTTTATCAAATCAGTTGGCCAAAGGAATGTGCTGAGGGAAGACGGAGTGAAGGGTGGGACCAAAGCAGGGAGGGAAACGAGAATTTCTACCGCGAGGCGAGCCACGCCCGAGCCACGCCAGGAATCTTCTGCTGCATCAACACAACTGGTTATGTCAACTTCTTTTGGGCTGCATTCCAGTTCAGGACCTGAAGGCCCTGCCCAAAAGACACAGTCTGAATCTAAACCCACAACAACCAACGTAGTGGCATGTTGAGTAAAGGTCAATCAGCCACAGAGCTAAACAATCTACTACGAACAAGTCAGACAGACACGATAAGGATGTTGTTTTTGAATTTTTTAGATTCCTTAAGTACAGATGAAGAAAAGAAAGGAGGACGGAAGAGAAACAAAGAAAGGTAGTGAGTCAAACGGAGAGACTCGAGGTTCCTTTCATATCTGAAGCGCTGCAGTCCTTTTTATGACTCCAGCTCCATAAACTGCTTATCATGAATGTTAGTTCAATGGTAGCGCTCAGTGAGTTTATTACGGCTAAACGGTCACACCTGTCGGCCTATCAGAGGGCCCGTGTTTAACTGTGCACAAGGCGACAAGCTAAATGCTAAACCTCTTCACTGTAAGGCGATGAGACATTAACCTGTTGAGCCCTAGGGTCCCCCAATCGGGGCACCCTTTTTATATCAGGAAAATCAAGAAAAAAATGATGGTATAAATCCCCCCCCCCCCCCCCAAAAAAAACAAACATGTTAGGTATAAAATTAAACATAAAAATCAGGGCTACAATAATATATAATCCCGATGTACAACCTCTAAACACAACTCAAATAATAAATAGGATTAGGGGTTAGGGTTAGGGCTTAAAGGGCTACAGCTTGTGGAAATGTCAAAAAAATCAACCTCATCTCTCTGGACTGAACGGCATTCAAGGAGTGCCGGAAACATCTTAAATCGACAGAGGACCAAGGACTGAGCCCTGCGGGACGCCAGATTTTAATCTGTGGGAAGGCAGACTTTCTTTGTTCTTTTACAGTATACATACCTTGCTTTTCAGACAGAGAGGAGCAAAGCAGACAAGTCACAACAAAGAGCAGCAAAGTTGGTCAAGATTATAGTGTGGTCCACGCTGTCAAATCAAGTAAAGACACGACGGAGATGAAATTATGGCGATTACCATGTTGTAAGACCTAATCACAGTATTTACATTGGTGTAATTACTTGCTTAAATTAAAGGGCAGAAAGTAGACAGTCCTAATGTCTTTGTATGTCTTTATGTAAAAGTGCTGTACGTCATGTAAACGTTGCAGTTTATTTTAAACGTCGATATGGTTTCATGTGAAAATAGCGTCCATAGCGTGCTTTACTGATGTCATTGTGCATTCTGCTTTAATCACATTACAGCGGTTAGAGGATGGGGCCTGGGAACAGCATACCGGCTCTTTTTATTTTATTTACATATAAACTGGCCGTCAATCAGCCTGTAAATATTCAAAAAAGGGCGATAAGGTTACCTCATAAAATCATTGAGGTGCATTGTTCATTGTATTGCTTGACACTTGACACAGCGACTATTTCTTGCGATTGTAATCTCCGATGCATTTTTCCTCTTTAAGTTCAAATAAAGAATAGAAAACCACAAGGTCACACGGAGGTCATCACTGTTGTTGTTCTGCAGCTTTGCATCTTATGTTTTAAAGTTAGCTCTGTATCTGGAGGAGATATGACATTTATCGTGTGTGTGTGTGTGTGTGTGTGTGTGTGTGTGTGTGTGTGTGTGTGTGTGTGTGTGTGTGTGTGTGTGTGTGTGTGTGTGTGTGTGTGTGTCAGAACCTCCGTGTCCGCTGCACAGATGGAGCAGACTTCTACAGCCGGTCCTGCACTAAGGTCAGAGGCCGAATGGGACACAGATTCATGTTCATCGATGGAGACAAAGCTGTGTCTGGATCATACAGGTCAGTGCACTTTTTATGCATGTGTGTGTGTCTGTGTGCGTGAGAAAGAGATGAAGTGAGTGACGGTGAAAGAAACAGGTTATGTTCGTGTGCTCCACCTGTCTTTGTTTCTGTGAGTTTAGAGAGACGCGAGTAAAGAAATGCACTGTTCTACAGGTTGTAACTGTGTCAGTGTAGTAATACATCAGTGTACATTACTGTGTGTAATAGGACACTAATACATCATTTACCTGCAGCTCTGTACTTGTCTGTCTGGTGCACATGTCCACAGTATGAGAGGTGTTTATTTTATCTTGCTGTAAAGTAGTCTAACGCTTTGCCGCGTCTTCTGCAGCTTCACCTGGATGTCATCGCGGCTGGACAAAAATCTCATCACCGTGGTCACGGGCCAGGCAGTGGAGGCCTTCGACCGGCTGTTTTGCATCCTCTACGCGACCTCCAGCTCGGTCGACCTCCGGCAGGTCGTCACGGAGCCCGAACCCGAACTGGAGCCGCTCCCGCAGCCGGTCCCGGTGGCCGCTCCTTCCGCTGCCATCGCGAGGAGAATGTACAGCCCCAGATATGCCATGCTTGCTTTAAGCTGTCCCAGCCCGGTCCCTCCTGCTGAACCGATAGAGGCCAAGAACCCAGACACCAAGAAGGGGGGGCGGAGGAAGGTGAGCAAGGAACCGGTTCAGGATGATCCTCCCATCCACCCCGGACTCACCAATCTAGAGAAAGTATGTATGATGTCATACCTGCCCACCTGGCCAGAGCCGGACCCCGCCAGCGACGTGATCGGGTTCATTAACATCCGCGATCACACGAAAACAAAACAGAACCACCTGCAGAGATCCGAGATGTTTGAAACCAGCCAGGCGATCCGGTTCAGCAGTCCGTTCAGCAAGCCGAAGGAAACCCTGCCGGAGGTCGCCGAGCTGAGACGGACCGCCGCCCAACACGGGGCGACGAGTAAACTCCAAGAGAGCAAGGCCGAAGAGTCGGCGGTGGACGGAGCTCAGCCAGCGCAACTCAACGCAGTGCCTGTAAAGACGACTGGGCAGAAACCACCTGCATCCGGACCGAAGAGTGACTCTGGCTCTTCTGAGATCCTCAACGGCGAGAACGAACGGCGAGAACAAACCCGTTTAAACGCCTCGTCCAGGGCGCACGCCCTGCAAGCGGAGGCGGCGCCGCCGTGCACAGATTCGCCCTCACAAGCTCTTCACTTGCAGCCACGAAACTCCTGTGAAATGACACCGAGCGCAAGCTCTCCCACCGCCAAGAACACCCCTTCCACTTCTGTCAGCTCGCTCTCAGAAAACAGTCGCGTCTCCGCCACGACAAGCAGGACCGTCAGTTCCTCGTCTCCTTCCATTCCTCCTCTTACCTCTTCTTCTACAACTCCCAATCCTCCCCTCACATCCTCCCCAGCGTCCCCGTCCTCGACCCCTCCCCCTCCCGTCCCGAAACCTCGTACAGTCCAGCTGGTTATCAAAGACTCCGTCGTCGGCGAGGGCCAGAAGCTCCCGGAGTTCAGTGTCCTCAGGAAGCCCGGGACGAGCCCCGGGGTCCTCGATGAGCGCGCTTTAGCAGCTGCGGTGCAGACTTCGCCAGAAAACAGCGTGCCCGAGACCGCGAGGAAAGATGCGGTTGGCGCGTTGGGGATCGGAGGTCCCGCGCAGCAAAAGCAGAGCGGCACCTCCCGAGAGACAAAGGCCGAGGGGGCAGATGGGCGACGCGAGAGAGCAGCCATGCAGTCTGCCGCGGGAAGCAAAGCCAAGTCAGATGTTTTGATTACTGAAGCGCCAAAGGCAGAGAGCGTGAATATTCAAGAGATAATTCCGACAGATGTCGAGCCCAAGACTTTGATGTCGACAGAATGCGAATTAACCCCACAGATAGAGCGCGTGGCCGCGGTACGGCCAGAGATAAAGGCCCCGGGACGAGATTCAACCGGCTGCGAGTCTCCGGCGGAGCCAAATGAAAAAAGAGAGAGCGCGTCGGAAAGAAAGGCATACTTCGCAAGAGCACACGTACCTCAGAGGATATCGTACAGTGAGCTGACTCCAAAGGATGCGCTTGCATTCGAGGCCGTGGACTCTTTAAAACCTCCTGCTTCGCCTAAACACAGTGAAGACGCACAAGGACGGACAAGTTTGACACCGAATGCTGTGAACCACAACGCCTTCCAGGAGCAGATCCCGAAAGCCCAGGCGAGCACGCACACACCCGAAAGACCCGTGCGCTTGCATCTCTCCGACACCCACGTGCCCGACTTCCGGACGCCAACCCCGGAGAGAGAATCGCGGTCGCTCTCGGCGCTCGCCCGCACTCCGACTCCGGACGGATTTCTCCCGCGCACGCCCACCCGGGACTCCTCGCGGACGCACACGCCGGATTTGCGCGGCGGTTACCGAACGCCGACGTCCGACGGGTATACATCGGCGAGAACCGACTCCGCCCTCTCCACCAACTCGGAGGAGTACTACGAGTGCAGCGACTCCCCTTTCCACGAGCTGGTTTTTGACCGGGCATCTTTCCGCAACCCAGAGGACTACGTTGGCTTCACGCACGGCAATACTCCCAACGCCACGAGCATCACTGTAGGCATAAAAGACTGGAGTGCCTTTGGGAGTGAAACAGAGAGTTCATCAAGGCCTGCGAGTGTCTCCTCTTTGTCTTCTTTAAAAGGAAAAATGGCCGAGGAAAACGTAGAAAATGGGGGTGAAGACGACGAAAGGGGGGGAAGCGCGGCAGAGGGAGATTACCGGGGGACGGAGAGGAGAGGCAGCGAGGACGCGAAGAGAAGAGCAGACCTTTTTATAGAAAGTAAAGATCCAACGGGGACAGGAGAGCAACACAAGGAGGCCCAAGCCCCGAAGAGAAAGAGGGTGCTCAACCAATCGGTGGCGGAGAAACCTTTGGTGGACGTGGGAGACTCAACCAATGAGAGAACGGGGCCAAAGCGAATGTCCACAGGTGACCTCCAGCCAGGGAAGTCTTCCTCTGAGAGGAAGAGGCCAGACAAGGAGAAGGCGGCGGCAAGGGCACTAGGACCCAGCGGTGCGGAGAGGAGAGACACTGACGGACAGAAGGTATGAACAGTGAGGCGGCAGAGACGTCTTTACAGATATATCTGGTTGTAAAGTAGTTTTACTGAGTTAAGAGAAGAGAATACTTCATCTCCTGTTGGTGGTTTGTAGTTTTGTATTTCCTTGTTTGCAGTGAAAAACTGAGATGTGTAAATATTAATGCATCTATTGTTTCAGATGACTCTCCAATCACTGTTACTAAGGTTGCGTATTATTAGGCTTTCATTGATACTATTAATCGGTTGCTGATCGATACTCTTATTGATTATTTTTTATTATAATTTGAGTGAAAAAGACAATTAAGAAAATAATCGACATTGTTTTATTATTCGTGTATGTATACAAATAGTCTTTCTTGAACAGCAATACAAGGTGTGTGTGTGTGTGTGTGTGTGTGTGTGTGTGTGTGTGTGTGTGTGTGTGTGTGTGTGTGTGTGTGTGTGTGTGTGTGTGTGTGTGTCCTCATCAATACTTTTCTTAGTTAATTCTGATTTGTTGCGTTTCACCGCTCTGCACCAGAGAGGATAAAAATTATAGATTTAGGCTTTAAAAGTGCTGGCTAATTAGCTTAGCATTAGCATACTGGCTGGAATCAGGGGAAACGGCTAGACAGAACAAAAAAGAGACATAACCTGATATCATTTAGTTTCCTCTAGACAGAGCCAGGCTACGTGTTCCCCTCTGTTTCCAGTCTTTGTGCTAAGCTAAATTAGCCAACATGTCACGGGTTGCAGGCGGGGAAGCTGAATGCTGATTGGTGGACATGACAAACAGGAACAGAGTGATGAGACCAATACAACACAGATGACACACAGGAAAACAGAAAGAATATTTTTCAAATGATCAAGCTTGTCCTTCTAATGAACCTCTTTTTTTTTAAATTGCTTTATAAAAATGTACCTCGAGAGTTAGAACATTTTGTTAGACCATTTTGTACTTCCTTTACAATGTAATGTTTAATCATGAAATAATAAATATCAATATCAAACTTTTTGAGTCATACTACCTTCACTGTATTTACCCAGAAAGCATGCTAAAAAAAACAGCAGTTGGCTTGTAAAAAATTAAATGACTTATATATATGTATATAAAATAATGATATATATATATATATATTAGTGTGTGTCTGTGTGTGTCTAGGTTGTTTGTATGCACCAGCGGAGCGTCACTAAGCTGAAACAGCCGACGCTTGTTCATTATTGAACAAGGAGACTGCGCCCGAATTAAAGTCGCACGCTCTTAATGAAGCGCTGATGCAACATTGATGAATCGGTTAAAAGATTGATGCTTCCACTTCTAGTGTAACTCGCTCGCCGTCGAGTGTCTGCTTCTTCTCACACAATCGTCCATTGGAGTCGGCGAGGTGTCGCTGCCGTGTTTTAACTCGGTTCCGTCATGTAATATTAAGTGGAGTGACATTAGCACCCAAAGTACTCGTCTTCTCCGTTTGCAACAAAGCTTTCACGACACTGCCGCTGCATTCGTGAGGAAAGTTTGACATACAGGTTCCAATAAAACCAATAAAATGCATGAGAAGCTGGCGTGTGAATACACCCTCGTAATTATTATGCTTTCACCTTTCTCCTCTCTCTCCCTAGCTTTTGAATGCTCTTCCCAAAACTCTGCGAGGACAGCAGCGAAACAGAGAAGCGTCGCCGTCCCCTTCCCGGCCGTCCAGACCCCCTCGACCCCTCTCCGCCACCCAGGCGTTGGGGCCTCGGCCCTGGGGGAGCCGTCAGCCGAACCAGGCGGAAAGCAAGGCGCCCCACGATATCTCCGATAGCGCCCCGTCGCCTCGCAGGCCGCCGTCCAGACCGGCTTCTCCGGGGACGGCCGGGCGGAAGCAGGACGAGGCGGCCCGGACGAGAGCCGGAAGAGCGCAGACTCAACACCCTGTCCCAAGAGCAGAGGCCGCCCAGAGCCAGGCGGAGGAGGAGCACTGGCAGGAGGAAGGGAAGTCCCCGTTTGGGTTGACGTTCAGCAGGCTGTACAGCCTGAAGGGCCTGAAGGACAAGGTGAGCAAGGCAGGCCGAGCCAGCTCTCCGGCACCGGGGCGCAAGAGCACCGGCTAGTCCGGCACCCGGAGAAAAGATAAGCTTGTATCAAGATTTAAGAGAAAAACTGTGAAAGAAATGGGGAACGCTGTCAGTTTGAATGAATGTCTGACCTTTGACCCGTGACTTGCGGTACTCGCCAACTGCTGGTGCGGACGAGGAGGGATCGGAGGACTTTTTCTGTTTCTCTAGAAATTCTTTTCAGGCTGGAGGTCGTGACCTCTGATGCTTCCAGCGGCCTGGTCCCCTGGAGTTGAACCAGCTGCCTCCCCTAAATGATTCTACAGTTTTTTTTTTTAATGGTTTTGAGTTGTTTATATGCTATCTTTTGCCACGTGAAAAACTTTGAAATTGTTTTGTATTACCAAAGAAAATGAACAGATAAAGCATTTATAAACCAAGAAGTTTGCCTTTTACGTAGAACTGCACATTAGTCGAGCTGCCTTGACCTCGATCAACTCTCGATTGACTGTGGATCCAGTGGAAGCAAAAGCAATACGCGATACATCTTTAATGAAGTATCTCAGAAAAGGATTCAGATCTTCTTTGCTTTGCAGTCGTCTGGTATCTCAGGATGCCGCCGCCTGAATGTGAACTTCGGCTTTAATATAAAAACAGCAAAATGTTCAAAAGACGGACCTCATGGCTGTTGATGTCGTGTGTATGTGAGCTGAGTGGGAGCCTCCGTCCCTCTTGTGTATTATAACGAGCCTCTTCTGCATTTAATTGTTTCCGCTGATGCTGCATTTTATTGTCTTCCGACGCCTCTGACCTTTTTTTTGTGCTTATTTTTGTATTCTTCCATTGTGTGCTGTCCATCAAAAGACTAAAGGGTGTCAGGTAATTGATCTCTTCTTTTGTTTACACCCCATCCCATTTACATTCATAATGCTTCTTTTGCCTGGAAGGCAAAGTCAGAGCGGCTGTTCCCCAAAACAAGCAAAGCGCAACTTATCTGTCCTGCAGATTATAACAGCGGCGTGCAGGATGGCGCCCTTGAGGGAGGGTTTCTGAAATCGGAAATTCGGAAATGTGCCGAGGTGCTGTTCGCATGACAAATAAACTCATGGATGACATCAATGAAATGGCTGAAGTGAACGTAATTCATGCATCAGACAGGAAACGAGCATCTGTCGTCTTGTTTGTTTGTTTGTTTTGCTTCAGAAGCCGAACTAGATTCCCCCAATCTGCTCCCATGGGGGAGGGGGGGAGTTGAAATGAGATGTTGTTGTCTCCCAGCGCAAACACTAGGAATTTAATACTTTTATAAATTATAGATTACCGTAAAAGTTGGGTTACAAGCCGCTCCTACCTCTGGTCAGTGTCCCCGCTGTAGCAAGCTAGGAGATGCTAGCTAGCTAGCGCTGCTGCTGCTACTGCCCGCGTCCCCTCTGCCCAAGTCGGGTGTTCAGCCTGGTCCCGCTACCTTCGGTGGTTTTCGGGGAGCTAGCGGAAGTTAGTGGGGAAGTAACGGAGGGCTAGCAGGAGCCCCAGCTGGCTACAGCGGGGAGCTAACAGGGACTCTGACTGAAGGTAGTAGCGGCTCGTAACCCGACTTTTACGGTATGAATCATGGCTGGCTGCCCTTTGGAGCCGCGAAATGCTGCTCTGCATATGAGATGTGCTGAACATCGGATTCATCTCTTTCTTCAAGCTTCACTTCTGTCAACAACAACAACAAAAAAGTAAAAAGTAGCGAGCAAAGGTCCGGTCGTCCCGCGATGCCGTCTGTGGTTCAGGAAGCTTTAGTGTTCTGCTAAAATATCGGTTGTACTCCATGACAGACGGCTGTGAGTCGGCCACGTTTCCAGAAGTAAATAGCACATTTGAGATGCTCCCAAAAGGATCGTTTTCATCAGATGTTGCCTCATCTTCTGGAGCTCCTCCTGAAGAAGGATCGAGGCTTGTGTGAGCGGCGGGATGATTTATTTATTTCCACAGGAAAAGAAACGCGTTAAGCTTCAATGTGCAGCACGACTGACTTTGATTTGTTTTAAGTGAAAAGCTGACGGCGAGCCGGTAAAGGGACAAAGTGATGCATCCGCCGGCTGGCTGACTGCACGTTTAGGGAGGAATGATATGCAAATATTCCCACACTACTGAACGTCTCCATGTGGCTCTAAAACCAATCCATTGGTTGAGAATATGAAGATGTATTAAGATGCTAGATAGAATAATTAAACGACTTATAGTCACATGTGCTGCTACAAATGTTCTTCATCGTTGGATTATGGAATAGTTCCTTTTTGAGACTCGTGTCTGGAGAGTAAATATGAAGCACCAGCCAGCTGACATCCACCGCCAAGCTCCCAGTGAAGCTCCTAATGAACGTGTTGCGTCCTGTTCGCTTCATAACAGCTGCCGGGGGAAACGGGGAAGACTCCAGGAGGTTATGGGACGCATCACAATTTGCCGTGTATTATGGGACGGGTTTGGGCTTCACCATTTCCTGGAATTACTGCATGTTTCCAGGAAATTGCTCAGAGCAAATAGGCTAGCTGTTTCCACCTTGTTTCCAGTCTTTGCGCTAAGCTAAGCTAACTGTCAATGTAAAGATTATGAAACAAAATGAAACGGTGCTGAAAAGAGACCAAAACACCTGCAAAAAGTTTTCGATTGTATTTTTTTTTTTTTTGCCAAAAATGATTTAAAAAAAAAAAAAGGAGAGAGAATTGAATCGACAAAGAAGTAAATGGTGGAGTATAGTTTTCTGGGTCATACAGATTTAGAATGAGTCAGACACACACACACACACACACACACACACACACACACACACACACACACACACTGAGGATACGGGTGGAAAGAGAAGAGCAGTGATTGAGATGCGGAAAGCAGAGAGAAGGAGGCGAGAGAAACAGAAAATCCTGTCTTATCTGAAAGAAAGAAAGAAAGAAAGTGAGAAGAAAGCACGAGGCGGAAGGAGATGGAGAGACCGAGAGATCCAGCAGGAGACACGGAGACGTGGAATCTGACTGTTGACTTCAGCATCCACGACTTTAGTTTCCAGCTAATCTATTTCAGTCTATAAGAACATCTCACAGAGCTTCCACCGCCTGTGGCTGTCACTTCCATCTCCACCGGTTCCTCCTGGAAAGCAGTTTGGAGGCAAAGAACATTGGACGGGGACTATTTTCAGCGGTGGATTAATACGCACTTTGTGCTGTCGTGGGTTCCTGCAGCACTGTGTTGTGGGACTGGGACTAAAATAAAATACAGTGCTCATGTTTATGGTCATAAAAGAAGTTTATGGTCATGAAAGAACACGTCGTAAATGTGCACCTTTGAATTGTTGTCACTTGGCACTGATCGTCACTAATACAATTTATATACTAATAGTGCAACGAACAGTCAGTGTTTGGTTTGTCCCTTCTGGGCTACCGTAGAAACAATGGCCGCCGGCTGCGTGAAGAGGACTATAGATATAAACGGCTCATTCTAAGGTAACGAAAAACGTGTTTACACACCAAAGAACACTAATACCGTAAAAGTCGAGTTATACGCCGCTACTACCTTCGGTCATTGTCCACATTTGCACCCCGCTGTAGCCAGCTGGCGCTCATGCTAGTTCCGCGCTAACTTCCGCTAGCTTTCCGCTAACTTCCGCTAGCTCTCCGCTAGCTCCCCGACAACCATCAAAGGTAGGGACCAACCCCGGCTCTACACCCGACTTGGGCAGAGGGGACTCGGACAGTAGCAGCAGAAGCGGGGAGCTAGCAGCAGAAGCGGGGAGCTAGTAGCAGCGCGCTGCTACTAGCTTGCTACAGCGGGACGCTGACCGGAGGTAGTAGCGGCGTATAACCCGACTTTTATGGTACTTATTAATAATATTGATAAATATGCCATATATTATATTATAATATGCAATTTCTGTCAATAGAACCCTTAAATGTGGCACACTGTACCTAAGAGCTTGGCTGACTTAATTAACGGTGGCAGGAAAAAGTCACAATCAACATTTTCTCTGTGAAGCTCTGTTTCCATTCCTGCAGCTACTGTATCTTATCTCGTGATTTTCTGAGCTGGAGCCTGCATGGTATTCAGGTGTCTGCATGGTATTCAGGTGTCTGCATGGTATTCAGGTGTCTGCATGGTATTCAGGTATCTGCATGGTATTCAGGTGTCTGCATGGTATTCAGGTGTCTCCATGGTATTCAGGTGGGACAGACGAGCATCAACCTGAAAGAGAACGAACAGCAACCAAAAAGAGAGAAAAGCCATCTGTAGGTGAATGTTTGCCAGACACTCAGGTGACCTGGTTCGTCAGCGAGCGGAGCAACGTTACCCGGAACTAAGCAGCTTCACACTGCGTGGCTTCATTTCCTCACCATCTCAAACATCATGCAAATCTCTGAGCCAGTGACACACACACACACACACACACACAGTGAAGGTCTTGTGATGATGCTTTTTGTTTTCGTGGATGATTGGACCGCATGATAGTGGCGGCTCGATCCAAGAATAGCACCCCGTACACATACAAACACTCACATTTAAATAGAAGCCAAGCCCTCTCCCTCAGGCCATTTATATGGAGATGAGAGACCAGACACACACACACACACACACACACACACACACACACACAGTGGCTCGTATAGGGCTCATCGTAACGTCATCTCATTGGAGCTGAGCCCTCCGAGCTCATCATAAATGATAATGCCAGACTTCCACTCAGCCTCAGGAGTAGCAATACAGATAAAGACAACACAATGGGCTCACACACACATACACACATATACACACGCACACACACACACACACAAAGCGGTGACTCAGCCCTCTTTTGGGTCTCTGCTTTTTGAACCGCCCGTTGGGTCCTTCAATTGCCAAGCATCTCACAAACAAACACATACACACGTAAATATAGATGTGTGTGTGTGTGCGTGTGTGTGTGTGTGTGTGTGTGTGTGTGTGTGTGTGCGTGCAGGAAGGTGGTGGTGGTGGACTAGGTTCAGACATCCTTTGATGTCAACGATTTCTGACACAAGACGTGAGTCACTCTTTAATTAGTGCGTTTTCCTGCTCACTTGGTCTTCTGGGTAATGAACTGTCCCATTAGCCTGTTTTGACTTGATTAAAGACACACACACACATGGTTGTTATGTGACACTTGGCAGTGATGTAAGACGATTCAGTGTTCCCGTCCTGCTGGTCTCTGCGCTGAACTACTGAAGCGACCGAATAAGAAACCGGAGGTCTTGAAAATCTAATATTTGAGTAAATATGTTGCATCCAAATCAACTCGTTTGCGAGATATGAAACCTTTTGTTTCTTCTCCTTTCTTCTTGACAGGGCTCGTACAAAGGCGATAAAGTAGTCCACAAATATGAAATATGAGATTACAGTTAATTGCAATCCACAAGGAGACCTGTCTCGCCCTCTTTCACGATTATTGAACAATCGATTCCTCCCCTGGATGAGGTGCAGTTCGCCCGCTGTCCTCTAGGAGGCGACGCAGCGCGCCTCCAGTTATACCGACTGCCCAGCTGTTGTGGGAAACAACTCTCTCGCCATCTCATGTGCTCTGGCGGCCCTGCAGTTTATAACACCAGCTGACAGGGTGTCCGGCCGCCTCGGGGAAAGAACACAGATGTGCAACACAATCAGACGCCCTACTTGGGTTTAAAAAAAGAAGAAGAAGAAAAAATGACCACAGTTCTTGCTGCAATAATAAAAAAAGTCCTGTGATGCAACAAAAAGTATTATTGAAACATGATTTATTGCATTACAGAAGTTATTGGTGAAACACCAGCTTTGGAGTGGCTCACACGTCTGAATGCACTCTGTAGACACACCTGGTTTTAGAGAATGGAGATTAACTCTGACATCCGACAGACTAGCTCTGGGCGAACTGGCACATTTTGAAAGGTGAGGTTATCATTGTGGTTTTTTTATCGACATTGTGATGTTGTCAGATGACATTTCAAAACTCTTAAGACTCACAGCAGATGGGATCTATATACCGGCTGTCCTGCAACCAATCAGGGAGAAAGAGATTTGGGATCTTGTTGAGGCAGAGCAGCAGGGAGGGTCATGTAGAAGAAAAAGAAGGGGGGGAAAAGAGCTTAAATTCTCACACACATAAACACAATCCGCCGGCCCACACCCTCCTCTGGCATGCAGCTGATTGTTGGAGTGGCATTTCATTAATCCTGTGCAGGAAAGGTTACGGAAAATAAGTAAGAAGGGGGAGAACAAAATTAAAGAGTTTGACAGAAGGGAGATGCTCCTCATTTCCTCAACTGAAAAAAACACAATTTCCCAAAAAGCAATTAGGTTCAACTTCACTCTGCCGGACCACCTGTGTGGCTGAAATCAAACTATGTTTGCAAGGCCAGAGACGAAGGAGACGTTATGAGATATGCTATTAATCTGCAGCGCGTGATTAAAAGTCAGCTCTCATCACAGGTCACTGCTTTACATCCAGGTGGAGAACGCAGGCGTCATCGAGCCCTCGAGCGAGGCATTGAACACCTGCAGGAGGAGACTTGTTGTGGGCGTGCACGTTATGTCACCTGAATGAATGAGACTCGGCTCAGCATCCTCAACACGGACTCCTTTACATAAGTACAGGAGGTTACGTGAGGTTGTTTGCTCACATGGATCTGCTTTCCGGCTGCGTGGGCCGATGAGGTCGATGATTTATTTTCTTTAAAAAGTATTTTTTCTTCTTCTTCTCCAGACCCACGGGAGTTAAATGATTCAGGAGCTGCGTCTGAGAAGACAAAGCATGAATGATGAAGCCACATTGCTGTAGTTTGCATTGTGATGTATTTCCTCTCCTGGAGGATCCGTGCTAGTTATCCAGCGCCGCCACATCGTGACGCCGCAGCTTCGTTTATAAGGCCGCTGTCGTCGAGAGGGATAAAATCTGTATCTTTATTTTGATATATCGGTGACTATGGATTATTGTCTGTTCATATATTTTGTAAAAAAGATTTAGGTTGAAGAAAAACATAATGGTTGGGCTTAAAATAACTACATATACTGTTTAGTTTAGGCAACAAAACCTACCGGTTAGGTTTAGACAACATAAACCAACAGTTCGATTTAGGCAACAAACCCACCAACAGGTGGTTTTACCAGAAAGGCCATAAAGACAGCACACATCTGGCTGTTAAAACATCCAGGTAGCTCGATGTCTAGGGGTCTTTAACCTGTCTGGAACATAGCTAAGTTAGCAGCTAACAGCAAAGTTAGCGTTAGTGTTAATGTTAGTGTTAAAGTTAGCGTTAAAGTTAGCGTTAATGTTAGTGTTAATGTTAGTGTTAAAGTTAGCGTTAATGTTAGCGTTAATGTAAGCGTTAATGATAGCGTTAAAGTTAGTGTTAAAGTTAGTGTTAAAGTTAATGTTAGTGTTAAAGTTAAAGTTAGTGTTAAAGTTAATGTTAGTGTTAAAGTTAGCGTTAAAGTTAGAGTTAAAGTTAGTGTTAAAGTTAGTGTTAGCGTTAAAGTTAGTGTTAGTGTTACAGTTAGTGTTAAAGTTAGCGTTAAAGTTAGTGTTAGTGTTAAAGTTAGTGTTAAAGTTAGTGTTAGTGTTAAAGTTAGTGTTAGTGTTAAAGTTAGTGTTAAACTTAGTGTTAGTGTTAAAGTTAGTGTTAAAGTTAGTGTTAGTGTTAAAGTTAGTGTTAGTGTTAAAGTTAGTGTTAAAGTTAGTGTTAGTGTTAAAGTTAGTGTTAGTGTTAAAGTTAGTGTTAAATTTAGTGTTAAAGTTAGTGTTAGTGTTAAAGTTAGTGTTAAAGTTAGTGTTAGTGTTAAAGTTAGCGTTAAAGTTAGAGTTAAAGTTAGTGTTAAAGTTAGTGTTAGCGTTAAAGTTAGTGTTAGTGTTACAGTTAGTGTTAAAGTTAGCGTTAAAGTTAGTGTTAGTGTTAAAGTTAGTGTTAAAGTTAGTGTTAGTGTTAAAGTTAGTGTTAAAGTTAGTGTTAGTGTTAAAGTTAGTGTTAGTGTTAAAGTTAGTGTTAGTGTTAAAGTTAGTGTTAAATTTAGTGTTAAAGTTAGCGTTAAAGTTAGTGTTAAAGTTAGTGTTAGTGTTAAAGTTAGTGTTAAAGTTAGCGTTAAAGTTAGTGTTAGCGTTAAAGTTAGTGTTAAAGTTAGTGTTAGTGTTAAAGTTAGTGTTAAAGTTAGCGTTAAAGTTAGTGTTAGGGTTAAAGTTAGTGTTAGTGTTAAAGTTAGTGTTAAAGTTAGTGTTAGTGTTAAAGTTAGTGTTAGTGTTAAAGTTAGCGTTAAAGTTAGTGTTAAAGTTAGTGTTAGTGTTAAAGTTAGTGTTAAAGTTAGCGTTAAAGTTAGTGTTAAAGTTAGTGTTAGTGTTAAAGTTAGCGTTAAAGTTAGTGTTAGTGTTAAAGTTAGTGTTAAAGTTAGTGTTAAAGTTAGCGTTAAAGTTAGTGTTAAAGTTAGTGTTAAAGTTAGTGTTAGTGTTAAAGTTAGTGTTAAAGTTAGTGTTAGTGTTAAAGTTAGTGTTAAAGTTAGTGTTAAAGTTAGCGTTAAAGTTAGTGTTAAAGTTAGTGTTAGTGTTAAAGTTAGTGTTAAAGTTAGTGTTAGTGTTAAATTTAGTTTTAAAGTTAGTGTTAGAGTTAAAGTTAGCGTTAAAGTTAGTGTTAGTGTTAAAGTTAGTGTTAGTGTTAAAGTTAGTGTTAGTGTTAAAGTTAGTGTTAAATTTAGTGTTAAAGTTAGCGTTAAAGTTAGCGTTAAAGTTAGCGTTAAAGTTGGTGTTAGCGTTAAAGTTCGCGCTAAAGTTAGCGCTAAAGTTAGCGTTAAAGTTAGTGTTAAAGTTAGCATTAGCGTTAAAGTTAGCGTTAGCGTTAAAGTTAGTGTTAAAGCTCGCATTAAAGTTAATGTTAAAGTTAGCGTTAAAGTTAGCATTAAAGTTAGCGTTAAAGTTATACCATTACTGCTTTTATTATCATTATTATTCTACTATATCCACAGTTATCATGCTCACTATTCTCATTATATGAATAATTTCTGTCATAACCATTGAATGTGTTGAATTTGTGATTTTGAATTGAATGAATTCAAATCTAATAAATGTATTAATTCACTAAATGAAGTCTCTCTTAAATGAATTAATTTGTCTCTGATCTTATATTTAATAGTTATTCTCATAAACTAATTTGCGTTCATGAGAAACATGGTCTTTGTTGGTGGTACAGAACTTACGATAAAACCCTTATCATATATAGTAAGATCCCTGAGGTGTGTTTTATTCTAGGCTTTAATTGATTATAAATTTAAAAAGTACAAATATTCTTTGCCAGTGATGAAGTTAACAACGCTCACATCGTGATTTTAAAGTCTTCTTTTGAACAGCAACCTCCTTCAGTGGATAACATCCCAAAATGATTCACAGCTATTCACAGACTGTGTGGGCCGAGACGCACAAGAAGCATCATTCTCCTTTCCAGTAAATAAATTAGCACATGTTTGCAATCACATTAAAATATGCCATAATTAACATCACTGTATATATGGAGGAGTATTGGCGTTAGAATGTGCCAGAGGAACCACATGGGCTTTTATTCTCACAGACAGACTCAGCTGGATGTGTGTGGTCGTGTAAAGAGTCTGTACCTGTTGGGGATAGAAAGATAAAACACTGTGTTAGAGCCCACAGTCCTAAAGAACGCTAACGTTAGTTATTGGTGGAGCAGCATCTCCTCCTGCCCCAACATTCAAGCAGCGGTCCAGAACCGAGGCCCGGCTGCCCGTCATCCTGGGTCCGTGTGAAGGTTGAGTCAGGAGCAGCTTAGAGGTGACCTTCAGACTCAAGCCTCACGTGACAGAGAGCGCAGAAACAAAGACAGGACACGCCACCGCGACCTGCGGCTTCCTGTGGAACAAGACTTCTGCAGCCTCTCTACACACACACACACACACACACACACACACACACACACACACACACACACACACACACACACATAAACACACACACACACACAAACACACACCCATAAACACACACACACACACAAACACCCATAAACACACACGCGCACAAACACACACACACATGCACGCACACACACACACACAAATACACACACACGCAAACTAACACACGCACACAAACACACACGCACACACACACACACACAAACACACACAAACACACATGCACACAAGCACACTCACAAACACACACCCACACACACACCCACATGCACACACACAAACACCCACACACCCATAAACACACACACAAACACAGACGCACACAAATACACACACATACACGCGTCCACACAAACACAGACGCATACACACACACCCATATGCACACACACACACATACACGCACCCACACAGACGCACACACAAACACCCACATGCACACACACACACATGCACACACAAACACACACACAAACACCCACATGCACACACACACATGCACACAAACACATGCACACACAAAAACACACACGCACACACACGCATGCACGCACACGTACATGCACACACACAACCCTGTTCTCCTTCATAAAACTATCACTAAACTATATTGCCATCTGCAGGCCATCAACCTTCAAGGCTTCTTGCGTCATAGATGCATATTTAGTGGCCACTTTATGAGAAATGTTATAGTTTTAGACTCATAATGTCAGTATATTTTCAGTCCTGCAATAAATCCTTAGTGGATGTTTCCAGGTTACATTTCCCAGTCTAAGTACCGCATGAAGAGAGATGTTTGTTGTACTTTAAGGTTCACCTGACGGCTGCAGCCTCCAGAGCTGTGAACTTTCCAGTGACCTCTACCTCAAAGTGTGACATTCAGGCACTTTAAATAGTAAACATGGTGCACAACACGGGAACAGGAGACCAGACACAGTCTCTGCCTCCCTCTGGTGGAGGACACGTTGCACTACACGTTCTCTGTACCCAGAATGCACTCTGCTTTACCAGGTAGTTCACATCCATACACCCTTTGGATTAATTGGACCTGATTAAGATGTCAAATATTTTAACTAAAATCAGAATGTCTCTCTGTGAGATATGATGTGGTTTGGTTGGATAAAGAGTCTCGCTGCAAAGGTCTCAATATGTAAAGTGTCATATCACAAGAGATATAAATACACTATAAGTACACAAAGTAATACACACTTTTCCTTTACAGGATCATATAAATAAAAGAGCATTGTCATCATTTGCGTTTCCATAAACTCTACAGATCAGAACTGTTTTATTTTCCCGACATCTGAAGCCGAAGCTCAGATGTAATATATTTGGATCCTATTTTGCACATGGAGTTATTTTATACGTTTTACTGCTTTGAACGTCTTCCAGGCTCTTGTCTTACAAGATGAGAGCAAATTGTCAAATAATCTATTTATTCGTTTTTGGATCTTCAAACAGCTTCAAGAACAAAATGAAACGTCTGATCATTAAAGCCGTCTAATAAAGTCTCTAATAATGTTCAATCTTTAATGTTTCCGTGTAAATGTAATACGCCTGGCTGAATGTGATGCGTCGTGTTGCTATGAATTGTGGGTAATTCCCTTGCAGGAATGCTGACTGAGACATGTGACACACAAAAAGGAAGCCACTTTTTTTTCTATTTGAATATGTTTATTGGTCTTTTACAAAAAAAAAGTAATCTATAAACAAAACAAAAAATTACAAGAAACAACAATGAGATGAGGAACACCTGGTTACCGTCTCCCAGAGTCCACTGTGTTGAAGAATCCGTTCCACTGTTTATTTCTGTCGGCTGTCTCGGGTGAAGGCTAAGGCACTTACTTCAAAACGAAAAGCTGCAAATACGTGGCACGCGATTGACATTATTATAATTATGTTTTGGGGGGACAGAATAACACATTCACCCACATCACTGTGGTCCCCTGATCTACTGCACCACGAGAATCAATGAACAAAAACATTCACCACCAGTCATGAGATCACTTCAGATGTGTCTCACTTTCTCAACTCATTTATAAAATGCAATGAGAGTTATTGACAAAGATTATCTTTTTAAACCACTAAAGCAGCCAGCGGAATAAACAATGTCACAGTATACAGCACCATGAGGTTAACAGCGGTGTAACGACCGAGATGTCGACACTGAATATGATTTTGCAGCTTTGTTTGTAAATTACAATAAGATGGACGTTGTCTCCTGCAGCTGAGCCTGATGCTGTGAGACTGTAAAGAAGCAGGGAAGAGGTGAAGAGATAAAGGTATGTATGCATATCTCAGGACGGTCCAGCAGGGGGCGCCCCTCCCTCCCCCAGCCGTGACGAGGCGTTTGCATAGCTTATGTCGGCCCTAATGAGATGCGCTTCATACATTTAGCAATGAGCAGGACCAGTTTGTTATATGAGCGTCACACAGGAGATGTACATGTAAACCAAGTTAGAGGCAACGAAGCCGCACTGCAGTGAGGAGGGAGAGGTCAACTTCAAGTTATGGTTCATTAAGGGAGTGTACAGTTAAATAATATGAGTCCATCATATCTTTGTGTCTTGTCTCTTCCACACAATGGACTAGCTAACAGGTCGTATTGACATCCATGAAGTGATGAGTGACTGAGGCCCACAGCAGCTCCGACCTTCCAAATATCAGTTACGTTAAATGTGTTGCAGGGTTTGGCCACATGCATGTTTTTGTTGTTTATTCTGCTTTTGCACAATGTGTGAAATGCATGATTTGCTCAAAATGTCATAGTTAAAAAGAGTTGAGCGATCAGGGTGCACATTTCACTTGATTCAGTCTGTCTTCATACCGGCTGGGCGACTCACGATGGACTACATGTCTGCAGAACGCATGTGTCAGGAAACACGGACGTCAGGAGATGAATGAGTCTGCAGGTGTTTCTCCACCGGGAAAACCTGTTTACATCCTTTGAATGCAGGTGGTGCAGGTTTTTAATCACGCTCAATATGCACGAGAAGTCCTAAAAATATATATTTAAATCATGTTGGAGCTAAAGCAATATCCACATCGCCCACAGGGAGAAAGAAACTACAGCGCCTGAAGCCGCCTCCCTTCTCTTTGCATTATGGGGAGAATTCTGAATATTTACTCTCCTTCCAGCGGAGGGCAACCACTTCTCTTCCTTCACAAAGCTCCAGAGAAACAACCGGCTGCTGTGCACCCGGGATGTCAGCGATGACTTCATCCGAACCGGTGAAGCTCATAATCAGCATTCCTCTGAACCCCATTAACCTGCCGGCGCTCCGCTTTTTAACTTTCGGCATGAGAGGTGATTTTGTTGTTGTAGCGTCTTCCCTCACAGCGTGACATTCTGGTTTTATTTTTCTTTATATGAAGAGCATGAGTTTATTTTCTCCAAGTGATGCCATGCAGCTGCTGCATACCTGTGGGCCTACCAGTACTGCTGCGGTCATCATCATCATCACCACGTGAAGCACTTGACTCTGTGCCGCTCACATTGATCGCATGCCTCTCAATAACTAAACCCTCCTCTCTCCCCTTTTGGTGAGATTCAACCGGTCTAATCATCGTCTAAGCGCTTAAAACCTTTCCCTTCGTGCGATTGAAAGGCAAACTCCCCTGCAGAGGCTTCATATTAAGGACACATGAGGTGCTGATGGGAGAGTACAGTCTTAAGATGGCAAGAAGGAGAGGGGATCATATGCACAGCAGCAGCCCGTCACCCCTCCCCCCCACTAAGTGCTGCAGAGATGCAAAGGAACGTGTGTGTGTGTGTGTTAATGTGTGTGTGTGAGGAGCTGTCCATAGCAGGAGGAGGGGGAGGAGAAAGTGTGTGTGGAGGCGGTTCCTAATGACGGCTGCAGATGAAGCAGAGTAGGAGAGCGGGCAGGACAGGAAGTGGTGGAGGTGTAACCTCAGCTGGCCAGGTTGTAGTCAGTTTATATAAGTATGCAAAGATTAAAGATTTTTCAGCATCAAATCCAGGGATGCTGTCAGAGTCGGCCTGTGGCGGTGCAGCGGGACAGGGGGCGTGGCCTACAGCGGGACAGGGGGCGTGGCCTATTTCTCCCCAGACTGAAAATGTGCTTCTCTTCACGTGTGTCACGCTTATGAGGTCCGACAGCAGAGTGCACAATGCACTCCTCAGCCACTGAACTGCTATGTGCCAAAGCTCCTCTCACACACACACCAAGATCTCTCACACACACACACACACACTATCCATTCCTCTAAGCTAGGACCAGCCAGCAGCAGGAACAACCATCCATGGCTTTGACCCTGAATCCAACATTGAGAGAAAGAGAGAGAGAGGGGTCCATAAAAATAGGATGAGTTGCTTCTGTAGAAAAATAGAGGAATGTCCAGAGGCTGATGAAATGTCTTTGGCACTTCTGAAAACACAGCATACGAAGAGAGAGAGAAATCCACTCGGAGGATAAAAAGGCCGCACCAGAAAGCTCTAGAAGAAGATTAAAATAATCCGGGTTCATCCACAGATGAGTCTGGCCAGTCCCGGGTGGATCTGAGCCTGGACGGGCCCGTACTCCACCACCTCCCCGTCCACGGTGATCATGCCCTGCGGCGAGGCGGGCTCCAGCCGCAGGGCCTTCACCTTCTCGTACACCAGGTGCGGGCAGCCGCACGCCAGGTGTCCGCCCTTCTCCATGGCCAGGAAAAGGCGGAGGAGCGCCGGGCGGGAGATCCCGGCCGTGACGTAGAACAGGTGGATCACGCCGTCGTCCGCCGTGGCGCCGGGCACCGTCCACAGGTCCTCGGCCAGGTGGGACTGGTAGATCGCCAGCACCAGGACAAAGTCCTCCTCCCGGACCACCGTCCAGCTCTCGGGGACCGGCTGGTCCAGGCCGGGAAGCAGCGAGTCCTCCTGCGCTCCGGTCTCGGCTCTCTTGGTGGTGATGGCGTTGTTGGAGGAGTTGCTGATGGTGTTGCGGTTGCAGTTGGTGCTGTTGTGGTTGCGCCGGGAGTTCTGGTTCGGGGAGGAGTCGGGTATGAGCCGGCAGGGGAGGGAGGAGCAGAACGAGGGATGCTGAGGTGAGGAGGGAGGGCGGCGGGGCTCGACGGACGCGGGGAGGTACGCCAACCGGCCCTGGTAGACCCTGAGGGACGCCAGGCGCACCAGGGTGCCCATCAGGAAGCGGATCGCTCCCACGTGGCGGTACTTCTCGCTCTCCACGTCCACGTCGGCCACGAAGCCCCAGGCCAGCGAGAGGAAGGAGAAGAGGCGCCGCCGGGAGGCCAGGTGCACCGAGACCAGGTCCATGGAGCAGACCAGGCCTTTGCACAGCAGGAAGCCGCAGCTCAGGAGCAGCTCCTCGTTCCAGGCCGGAGGCGACCTGAGAGAGGGTCACGCAGAGGAACAGTCACGTGACGCAACATATCAATTACTGCTTGGGAACAACCACGTCGCTGCATCCTTTAACACGATTATAGTCCTGTTTTTTTTGGGGGGGGGTTTAAGTTTATTTGATGTTGTGCCCACAGCCAGCCAGCAGATGGAGACGACTCCCCCGGACGGTTTTCCGGGTCGACTGGTTCCCCGGCTGCACCGTAATCGCTTATAATGTGGAAGTTTCTAAACCCATTACATCCTTTGAGAGTAATCAGCAGCTTGAAGTGACCTCTGCTGCTCCGCTGTCTCTCCTCCCTCCTGAGCAACGATGTGCCCAGTCAGCCTTCGGCGTAATTACACCCAAAGTAGATAAATCTTTTTTTTCTTTTTTTTTTTTAAAGCTGAGAAAAGGTCCTTCTGCTGTGCTGTTGGTCCATGCATTTAAATGACTCATTAACGGACTCACTGTGCGTAGTGGTGGACGGAGGCCGCCAGCGCGTTGCCAGAGCCGCCTGGTAGGATACCCAGAGGGGTCTGGATCGCATCCCGCCAGTCCTCTCGCTCCATCAGCCCGTTTATCACCTGAGACATACAGAAGCAGGGAAGGAGAGTCTGTGTAAAACGCTGCTGTCAAGATTTATACATTTACAATGCAGCGCCGAACAGAAAAGGCCCTAAGTCTATATAAATCTACACTTCACACTTCATATACTTACATACATCATTTGCATTTTTGCACTCCCCTATTGTTTGTTTATTGTTTGTTTTATTTACACCTCACACACTTAATATACACATGCATACTTTGCATTTCTGCACTTTACGTTTAATTTAATTCCTAAATTAATAGTTTTTTCTTTCTTTCACCCCAGC
>NC_136605.1:20415039-20430039 GCF_910589615.1 Taurulus bubalis
TTCAGGTGCTTCAGGTGCTTCATGTGCTTCAGGTGCTTCAGGTGCTTCATGTGCTTCAGGTGCTTCAGGTGCTTCATGTGCTTCAGGTGCTTCATGTGCTTCAGGTGCTTCAGGTGCTTCAGGTGCTTCAGGTGCTTCATGTGCTTCAGGTGCTTCAGGTGCTTCATGTGCTTCAGGTGCTTCAGGTGCTTCATGTGCTTCAGGTGCTGCATGTGCTGCATGTGCTGCAGGTGCTTCATGTGCTGCATGTGCTTCATGTGCTTCAGGTGCTTCATGTGCTGCATGTGCTTCATGTGCTGCAGGTGCTTCATGTGCTTCAGGTGCTGCAGGTGCTTCATGTGCTTCAGGTGCTTCAGGTGCTTCAGGTGCTTCATGTGCTTCAGGTGCTTCAGGTGCTTCATGTGCTTCAGGTGCTTCAGGTGCTTCAGGTGCTTCATGTGCTGCATGTGCTTCATGTGCTTCAGGTGCTGCAGGTGCTTCATGTGCTTCAGGTGCTTCAGGTGCTTCAGGTGCTTCATGTGCTTCAGGTGCTTCAGGTGCTTCATGTGCTTCAGGTGCTTCAGGTGCTTCATGTGCTTCATGTGCTTCAGGTGCTTCAGGTGCTTCAGGTGCTTCATGTGCTTCAGGTGCTTCAGGTGCTTCATGTGCTTCAGGTGCTTCATGTGCTTCATGTGCTTCAGGTGCTTCATGTGCTTCAGGTGCTGCAGGTGCTTCATGTGCTTCAGGTGCTTCATGTGCTGCATGTGCTTCATGTGCTTCATGTGCTTCAGGTGCTTCATGTGCTTCAGGTGCTTCATGTGCTTCAGGTGCTTCAGGTGCTTCAGGTGCTTCAGGTGCTTCAGGTGCTTCAGGTGCTTCATGTGCTTCAGGTGCTTCATGTGCTTCAGGTGCTGCAGGTGCTTCATGTGCTTCAGGTGCTTCATGTGCTGCATGTGCTTCATGTGCTTCATGTGCTTCAGGTGCTTCATGTGCTTCAGGTGCTTCATGTGCTTCAGGTGCTTCAGGTGCTTCAGGTGCTTCAGGTGCTTCAGGTGCTTCATGTGCTTCAGGTGCTTCAGGTGCTTCAGGTGCTTCTCATTCGGGATCCGGACGATTATTCATAGCAATTCTGTGACATTTTTGTAAATTCCTGCAGAGGAAATCCTGTTGCTTTGTGTCAAAAGATGCAAAGATATAGAGAGAGAAATGAGAGAGGACGTCTCTGGTGTCAACCTGTCAATCACAGTAAGCCCCGCCCTTAAGCGTCCCCTGCTTTATGGTCTGTTTAACTCCATCATTTACTAAATGAACATCATGCTGTATTGAAGAAGACTTGAAACTAGAGATTGAGACATAAACTCATGTTTACAATGTTTACTGAGGGAATACATTTAAAGTAGAGAAGTAGAACAGCGATATCGCTCTCTCGCGCCGATGCTAAGCTAAGGTGACCGGATGCTAGCCGGAGAGAGGGGCGTCAGCAAGAAAGTGAATAAGTGTATTTCTCAAAATGTCAGAAAGGTCCAGAAAGACAAATGCTATAAATGACAAACTGGACAGGTGAGGTGACATGAACACCTGTTAATGGTGTTGAAATGTCTCATTCCAATAGATTGCTGCAGGAATGAGCCCTAAAATCCAGATATGAGTCAGCACTTCCTTGTCTCAAAGTCAATGTTTATTTTGAATATGTTTTTTGGTAAGATGCATAAAATGAGATATTACCACACGCTTTAGATATCGTAATACTTTGCACTAAGACAAATGAGTATATTCATGTGTTTTGTCACTTCTAAGGACAAAATAAATGTTGCATATGAATATACCGTGCAAAATCATTTCCACAGAGACGCACGTTTGGTTGAGTTTTCCTTATTTCAGACCAAACGCAGCCTCTGCCCTTTAAATGGTGTCTCTGGTTACACAATACTTTATATTAATTGTGTGCCTGTCTGCTGCTGTAATCCTGCACATTTCCCCACTGCAGGACTAATGAAGGAATATCTTCTCTTATCTCACAACACAGTCCACCCTCGTCTTCCTCTTCTGCACCTGCTGCTTCATCCGAGTGCGATGTCATAACTTCCCGGGGTCGGGCCGTAAAAAGACTCCATGCAGCACTCGTGGCTTTTGCCTTAATGAGTCGGGAGTTATTTCTTCCACCTGGTAACGCTCCAATTATTTTTTAAATCCATATTTATGTGTGGAGATCAGGTTCAGCAGCCTGATTGAGCCGCTAGTGACTTCAGGGAGAAGCCCAGTGTGGAAAATGAAACTATTTCAGAAACTCAGCATTGGTTTGGTGTCCAACATTCTGGTTGCAACGCTCCGTCTACCTTGTCTGAGTCTTCACTTCAGAATGTGTGACCTGACGCTGTCGCACTCGACCTCGTTTGGCCCGCAGGACTCAGCGGAGGTCCAAAAATATCTCAGAGAAAAGAGGTGTAAAACCCGGCAGGAAGAGTGAGGAGAGGTGTGCAAAAACACACAGGCACACGCTGAACTCTGCCTCCATTCACACACACACACACACACACACACACACACACACACAGGGTTACCATTGTGTGTTTTGCTTTTCATCAGAGCACAATGCGGCTTTCAGAGACAAAAGGTCCTCTCTGCACTTCCAGAATAGAAACTGGTTTCAGAGCTTCAGAGTCAGGTTTCACCCTGAAGAGCTGAACGGCGAACGCTAAACAGACGACCTTGAAGAGGTCAAACCTGAACAAATACAGGTCAGCATCCTCCTCTCAACTCTGCAGAGCGCAGGTGGAGAGATGCGTCTGCAGGTCTCTCTGCACACTCCGCTGATGATGTCAGGGACTCACGCTGCATAATGAATGATGAGAATGAAGAGAAATGGTAATTCAGCCGGATTTATCACGCTACACCTTCAGGCCCGCTGCTCTCTTCTGAAGGGCGGCTTTGAAATCAGCCGAGAATCTACTTATTAAATAAATAAGAGGGAATCATGAGCGATCACAATTTAAAACGAGGTTTATTGTGTTAGTATTTAGAGAATGCAGAAATAAATGTATTCAATTGAATTAATTAAGTAGTCAATCAACAGGATAATAATTGGAACTACTTTGATAACTTATTAATCAACAGTTTTTAAGATATTCTTTTGCCTTTTGTGGTTATGAACAAAATGACGTTCTTCAAAAGTTCTTCACAATTTCCTGACGTTTTATTTTAGACCAAGAGATTAACTCAACAAAATAATCATCAGATGAATCCATGATGTAAATAATGAATCATGAAGTCGACTGAACCAAAAAGACTCCAATGAAACTCAACGCTGATAAACTAATAATTCATCGTCTGTTGTTTTTCAATGCGCTGCCCTAAATCTCTGTCTCTGAGACATTCCTCCTGAGCTGTGTGTGTGTGTGTGTGTGTGTGCGTGTGTGTGTTTGTGCATGTGTGTGTAGGTGTGTGTAGGTGTGAGCGTGTGTGTGTGTGTGTGTGTGATGGAGAGAGACAGGATGACAGATGCAGAGTATGAGGGTGAATGTGAAATCAGTCTGCGATGTGAAGTGAAGATACCTGCGGGCGGATCCTGCCCATCACACCGGCAAGCAAACTTACGACTGCAGGCAGTGTGTGTAGTGTGTGTGTAGTGTGTGTGTGTGTGTGTGTGTGTGTTTCACAGGGAAGTGTGTAAACAAACACTCGCAGGCAGACTGGATGTGACAGCGCCGAGCTGCTGCAGAAGTGTGATTGTGTCGTTGCCGGTGTGTCTCCGTGCCGGTAGTTTAAAAATAAAGATGCAATGTGTCTCGTACTGCGGCGCATTGTAAGCAACATTGTAAGCAACATTGTAAGCAACATTGTAAGCAACATTGTTGCTACATTGTAAGCAACATTGTTGCTACATTGTAGCCATTCAGGGAGTTCAGTTCAGCTCAACACAGACTGGGCCCACGTGTCCGCAAACAAGCTGCATTCCGAGGTCGGTGAGTGTTTGTTCAAGAGGTCTGACACTACTGCTCACTGAGGCACCACCCGGCTGAAGGGTGTGTGTGTGTGTGTGTGTGTGTGTGTGTGTGTGTGTGTGTGGTGTTGACAGGCCATCGCGGCCGAGTGTCAGGGAGCGGGAGACGAAGGCTCCTCCGGAGGGGCCGAGTCGTTGGCCGAGGTGAAAGGTCGTCCCGTGACGCATTTTTTAGCTTTCCGTCTCTCACTGAGGACGACACGCGGCGGCTGACAGCTGCAGACACACACCTGACCTCTGAACACACACCTGACCTCTGAACACACACCTGACCTCTGAAAGACAACCGAAGCTGCTTCTCCTTCTCTTTTGCATTTTCCACGAGGAGATGCAGTCTCACTGTGGATCCCTCTCAGCAGGGGGTCTAGTGGAGCAGCCATTAGTGTGTGTATCATCGCCCGTGCACTTCATTATTTACGGCTCATTCGGAAGAGAACCTGCAGTGAGAGTAAAAACCCTCCAAAGCCATCACACACACACACACACACACACACACACAGACATACACACACCCACACGCACACACACAGACATACACACACAGACACACTGATACAGACACACACACACAGACATACACACACAGACACACACACACCCACACGCACACACACAGACATACACACACAGACACACACATACACTCACACGCACACACACAGACATACACACACAGACACACACACACACACGCACACACACGCACAGACATACACACACACACACACACACACTCACACACACACACAGACATACACACACAGACACACTGATACAGACACACACAGAGACACGAATACACACAACACACGCACACAGACACTGATACCGACACAGACACACAAGCACAAACACACACAACACATGCAGAGACACACACATGCTCACACACACAGACACTGATACAGACACACACGCACAGACACACACATGCAGACACACACACAGACACACACACAGACTGATACCGACACACACACACAACACACACACACAAGCACAAACACACACAACACACGCACAGACACACACATGCAGACACACACACACAGACACACACACAGACTGATACCGACACACACACACAACACACACACAAGCACAAACACACACAACACACGCACAGACACACATATGCAGACACACACACAGACTGATACCGACACACACACAGAGACACAGACACACACACAGAGACACAGACACACACACAGACACACACACAGACACACACACAGACTGATACCGACACACACACGCTCACACACACACAGAGACACAGACACACACACAGACACACACACACCCACACGCACACACACAGACATACACACACAGACACACACATACACTCACACGCACACACACAGACATACACACACAGACACACACACACACACGCACACACACGCACAGACATACACACACACACACACACACACTCACACACACACACAGACATACACACACAGACACACTGATACAGACACACACAGAGACACGAATACACACAACACACGCACACAGACACTGATACCGACACAGACACACAAGCACAAACACACACAACACATGCAGAGACACACACATGCTCACACACACAGACACTGATACAGACACACACGCACAGACACACACATGCAGACACACACACAGACACACACACAGACTGATACCGACACACACACACAACACACACACACAAGCACAAACACACACAACACACGCACAGACACACACATGCAGACACACACACACAGACACACACACAGACTGATACCGACACACACACACAACACACACACAAGCACAAACACACACAACACACGCACAGACACACATATGCAGACACACACACAGACTGATACCGACACACACACAGAGACACAGACACACACACAGAGACACAGACACACACACAGACACACACACAGACACACACACAGACTGATACCGACACACACACGCTCACACACACACAGAGACACAGACACACACACAGACACACACACACATTCCAGATGGGTCCACTTCATATTAAAAGTGCGTCCCTCTGACTAAATACCAACCTCTTGCGCTGCAGTTACACTTTTAATCCAAACTTTGCGTCTGCAGGAACAGATGAGATGAGATGTAATTAACTGGTGGGGTAAATACACCATCAGGGTTTCATCACACTGACCTTCACACACTCCTCTCCGACACGACGGGGAAGCAGCGTCTATTACCACAACATGACTCATTTATTCTGTTAAATACTGTATTGTTGGCTGGCCTTGACCCGGAATGCTAAAACAAGCTTATGAACGAATGAATGACCACATCAGGCTGAGCCGTTCAGGAGAAGCACCGGATGGGAGACGTGTCTGAGGCTCATTAGTGGGATCTGAGCCCAACCTGCAGCTGTTTGATGAGTCCGCTGAGCGGGGGCAGCGGTGTGGAGCTCTCAGGTTACCATCTGCCTCACGGGGCCGCAACCCAAACTCCTGCTGGCTGCAGCCCAGAGGGAGGCGATGTCTCTCTCTCTCTCTCTCTCTGTACCTTTTTTTTAATGTACCTCGTGGCTCGTTCCTTATCCCGCCCACAAAAACACTCGCCTCCATCTTCAGCCAACCAGCCCTCCTCCTCCCTCTTCCTCTTTGATCTGCTCAGGAGAACTCGGCCTGCTTTATATTTCAAACTGCTTAACATTTCCATACGAGTCAAAGGATATTATTCTAAAATCCGTCCCACACACACAGAAAAACCCAGATGATTCACTCTGGGAGCCGAACAGCTTCGTCTCATCCTCTCATAAGTCTCACCAGCTTCCTCCCAGATGAGTGAAGGTGATTAGCAGCGTAAACACTTCTCATATAGTATTCATGTTCATTATGGGATGCGGCCCGGAGGAGCTAATGAGAGCGGGAGACAAAGGAACCGTGAGGACAGTGCGCACTTTAAACAGAGCGAGACATAATGAGCCGGCGCTGCTGCGAGAGCAGGAAGAAAACAAACAAACAAACAAACAAACAAACAAACAAACAAACAAACAACGCGTCAACAATCAACTCCCAGTGGGAATCTAGTGAGGAGGAACGATGGAGGCTCCACTATCTGACAGGGGATCACTGTGTGTGTGTGTGTGTCTGTGTGTGTGTGTGTGTGTGTGTGTCTGCGTGTGTGTGTGTTCGTGTGTGTCTGTGTGTGTGTGTCTGCATGTGTGTGTGTGTGTCTGCGTGTGTGTCTGCGTGTGTGTGTGTGTCTGCGTGTGTGTGTGTGTCTGTGTGTGTGTGTGTGTGTGTGTGTCTGCGTGTGTGTGTGTTCGTGTGTGTCTGTGTGTGTGTGTCTGCATGTGTGTGTGTGTGTCTGCGTGTGTGTGTGTGTGTGAGTGTGTGTGCCTGTGTGTGCGTGCGTGTGTGTCTATGTGTGTGTGTGTGTGTGTGTGTACGTGCGTGAGTGTGTCTGTGTGTGAGTGTGTGTGCGTGTACCTGTGTGTGCGTGTGTGTGTCTCTGTGTGTGAGTGTGTGTCTGTGTGTGTGTGTGCGTGCTTGAGTGTACTTGTGCGTGTGTGTGTGTGTGTGCGTGCGTGTGTACGTGTGTGTATCTGTGTGTGTGCGTGTGTGTGTGTCTCTATGCGTGTATGTGTGTGCCTGTGTGTGCGTGCGTGTGCGTGTCTGTGTGTGTGTTTGTGTGTCTCCACATCCAGAAGCATCTCATGGACTGTTTTGAATGAACGGGCAGCTGTGTAATTGCTGCCTGAACAGCTGGATCACCTTTCACTGACAGCTGCAGGTTAGACAGTGTGTGGGTGCGCGCGTGTGTGTGTGTGTGTGTGTGTGTGTGTGTGTGTGTGTGTGTGTGTGTGTGTGTGTGTTGTCTGTGTGCGTGTGCACGCGCATCCTCTCAGATATAAGATGTTCATGCAGCTCCAGGCGGTCCCCTCACTTTTACAGCACTTTTGTCATTAAAAACAAACACACACACAAAGTGAAATCCCTCCACTCCATTAAAATAATACCTCACAGCCTTCTCCTTCATTATGTGTAAAGTTAAATCTCCTCACCGTCTCTGCGGGGCGCCTGCAGCGCGGAGGCGTCTCTGATGGCGCGCGCCCACCTCTCCGCCTCCCGCAGGTTGGCCAGCGGGTCCTGGACCGGCGCGACCCGAAAGCGCTGCTCCACCCGCTGCCGGGCCACGCCGGCGCTCATCCAGCGCCTCCGGAACGGGTAGAAGTAGGCGGTGAAGTAGGCGCCCGCGTCCGCGCCGTCCGGCCCTCTGTGCGCGCGGCACCCGACGCAGTCCGTGAGGCTGAACGCCTCCTTCGCGCGGCCGGGCGCCGAGCAGATCCTCTGGACCGTCAGCGCGCGCTCCGTCAGGCTCACCGAGTACCGGACCCGGTCGTTGAGCGCGTCGGTGAACTCCCCGTACAGCACGCACACCACCCCGTTCCGCGGGCGGGACGGGTCCGGTTCAGAGTTCTCCATCCCGGGGCGGAGAGAGAGAGAGAGGATGGGGGATGCGGCGCGGCTGCAGACTCTGCTCTCCCGGCTTCAGCGCCGCGGTGGGACCCTCTGGGTGCAGCGACTCTCCCGGTTCAGAGTCTCTCCCTAGTGACCGAAGGAGGGAACAACATGTGACGGAGCAGCGGCGTCCACGAGGAGACCCGACCATAAAACCTTAACGTGACCTAGGCTCATTGACATATTGGCAATTATGTGGAGAACAATTCACCGAATAAGACTAAAATAAATTTAGCATTTCAAATTTGAACTTTGTTATCTTAAAAATACAGATGTATTCTATTTAAATGTCGTTGGATGTTCATTTGCAAGAAAATCCCCGCTCTTCATGTATGTGATGGAAGCTTAAATACATAAATTAAGTGTTCTCTGCATATTGAATATTCATTTGACAATGATCATGATGGGAATCTATCATTTCTGATAAAACATTCAGATTTTTTCAAATTAATTCTGGGCGTGAAAATATCATTCTTGAGCCAAAACGACCTCATCTTAGACGACGATGAAAACCAAATGTGTGGTTGAAAGCTCTGGAGAAAGGTCTATCTTGTAGAGTTGATTTTTAAATGTAATATAGTGCAACTGAAGACTTGTCTCATTTGTGAAATTAATCAATTTCACGCAAATCTTAAATTCCCATCAAATAATTTGTGTATTAAATATTTAGATGCACTGCCAAATGTGTCCCCCTAAATGTCTTCCGGGTTGAGATTTTAAACTTGTTGAATGTGATCCCAATTATCAGCCTCAGTCAAATCATCGGCTGTATTTCTGGATTTAGGTCACGTGGAGCAAAAAAAGAAAAAAACACATGTAATCTGAATTAATCTCATTAATTACATGTATTATGTTTTTATTTTTGACACATCTAACCTCATATTCATAACATTTCACATTAGTAAGGGCGGAATTATAAAATGTTTGTGATCTGCTGTGAGAAAAAACTGCTACTTCCGTTCTTGTAAACCCGTTTTTGCTGCATTTTTATGATAATAACAGTTTTTAAAATAATGAACATAATCTATATTATAAATAATTATATCACCTTATCGATTTATGGAATAGTAGCCTACTTTTCACAAGCAAATTGAACACAAGTTTAACTTTTAGCTCAACCCAGTCAGTATCACGTGGGCTGTGACGTCAACAAGGTATAAAACCGTGCTCACGCGAGACTTCCGTCCTCTCTCCGCTCTCTCTGCCTCCTGTGGGTCACGAGCAGCTCCAGCTCGCCAGACACGCAGCGAACACGCGTTAAGATGCATTCACGTCTAGTTGTGACGTTTTCTGCAGACGAGCCGCCGTGAACAGGTAATAATACCTTCTGAGTAGTGAACGAGACTTTAGGTGTGCGGAAGTGTGGAGCCGGTTAGCTTAAATGTGGGTTGTGCTAGCGGTTAGCTAGCTAACACGTGGAGGAAGACATGTTGGGCAAAAGGGTCCAGAATATGCATGATATCACGTGTCTGACTATTTTAATGTTTTCTTTACAGTATGCGGCCACTGCGGAATCATCCAACATGGTGGAATTCAACAAAATAAAAGGTAAAAGCTCACTTTGCATGTTTTTATTGTACTATAATTATTGTAAACGAGGGTTTATCGTGCGCCTATACTTTACTATAATAACAACACGATGCTCTGTCATTTGCACAAGACGGCAACCACTTTAATACTTGACACATACGAATACAACATTTCCGGTCTTCTTCTTCCGTTTCCCCTTCACAATAAAAGCCCCTGAAACATACACCAGAACACTGCTTCCTTTAGAGCCGTTTAAATGCTCAATATCATAGCTTATATTATTCCTGACCCTCTGCAGTTCACGTGATGATTCTGTTATCCCTGTCTGAAAACACATGTGGATGCAAATGGTATCTGATAGCTGCAGACCTGATGTGTGGAGTCGCATGTTTCTGTTGATGAACCTTCATTAACAAAATGTCTCCTTGCTCACAGGTCCGGTTCCTCTGACCCTCTGCACTGACCAGAGGCGTCCTGTGAGAAGGTGTGTACCACGCTGCTCTCTTTGATCACCTTACATGTTCAGTGAGGAAAATTGCTGCATAGGAAGTGCCGTCTGATGCGATAACTGACGTTATAAAGCTGTTCTGAGACATGAATTGAACTGTTTGCTAGTGTTATTTATAAGTTTAACACTTAAATAATCTGAATGTATAATGTCTCCCCTTCAGGATTAAGGATCTGCTACACATGGCTGTATGAGAGGACACATGGAGACTGATAAAAGCTGATCAGGTATTTGTGACGACAATGAAGCCTGATTAACGTCAAGCCAGTGATGATAAAAGTTATCTCGGGCTCAATTTTGGCATATTGGAAAATATGTGGAGAAAAAAAAAATAGCCACATAAATCCATACAATTGCCATGGCTTTTGAAGTTATCTTAAAATCCAGATTTATTTGACTCTTAAATGTCATTGGCTATTTATATGCCAAATGTGTCCCCTGAACGGCATGTAATTGGAATTTATCTTGTATGTTTTTCTTCTTTTGAACACATCTGACCTCGTATTCAAACATTTTGCATTAGTACAGTATTTATTATTCCTGACTGCAGTTCACGTGATGATCCTGTTATCCCTGTCTGAAAAACAATGTGGATGCAAATGGTATCTGATAGCTGCAGACCTGATGTGTGGAGTCACATGTTGATGAACCTTCATTAACAAATTGTCTCCTTGCTCACAGGTCCGGTTCCTCTGACCAGAGGCGTCCTATGAGAAGGTGTGTACCACGCTGCTCTCTTTGATCACCTTTCATGTTCAGTGAGGAAAATTGCTGCATAGGAAGTGCCGTCTGATGCGATAACTGACGTTATAAAGCTGTTCTGAGACATGTTTAACTATTTGCTTGTGTTATTAATAAATTTAACACTTAAATAATCTAGCTGTATAATTTCTCCCCTACAGGACGTAGGATCTGCTACACATGGCTGTATGAGAGGACACATGGAGACTGATAAAAGCTGACCAGGTAAATGTCAAGCCAGTGACTTATAAAGTTATCCTGACTCTTTTGTCATATTGGCAATTATGTGGAGGAAAAAAATCACCACATAAATCCATGGCTTTTGAAATTTATCTTAAAATCCTTATTTATTTGACTCTTAAATGTCATTGGCTATTTATTATCAAGATAATCACCGCTCTTCATGTATGTGATGGAAGCTTAAATAAAGTGTTCTCTGCATAGATTGAATTCATTTGACAAATCATGATGGGAATCTATAATTTCTGATAAAACATTCAGATTTTTCTAAATTAATTCTGGGTGTGAAATATCATTGAGCCAAAACTACCACATCTTTGACGATGAAAACCAAATGTGTGGTTGAAAGCTGTATTATCTTGTATCCAGAGTTAATTTATAAATGTAGTGCAACTGAAGACTTGTCTTATTTCCATCAAATAATTTGTATAAAATATTTAGATGCACTGCCAAATGTCCTCCAGGTAGATTTTCAAATTGTTGAATGTGATCCCAATTATCAGCCTCAGTCTTACCTGCTGTAATTACTGGTTTTAAGCAACATGAAGTCACATGGAGCTATAAAAAACAAATGGCATGTAATCCAAATTCATCTCTACTTATGTGTTTGTTTGTTTTAACACATCTGACTTCATATCGTATTAGTACATTATTATTCCTGATTGCAGTTCACGTGATGATTCTGTTATCCCTGTCTGAAAACACATGTGGATGCAAATGGTATCTGATAGCTGCAGACCTGATGTGTGGAGTCACATGTTCCTGCTGATGAACCTTCATTAACAAAATGTCTCCTTGCTCACAGGTCCGGTTCCTCTGACCCTCTGCACTGACCAGAGGCGTCCTGTGAGAAGGTGTGTACCACGCTGCTCTCTATGATCACCTTACATGTTCAGTGAGGAAAATTGCTGCATAGGAAGTGCCGTCTGATGCGATAACTGACGTTATAAAGCTGTTCTGAGACATGAATTTAACTATTTGCATGTGTTATTTATAAGAAACACTTCAATAATGTAGCTTTATAATGTTTCCCCTACAGGACGTAAGGATCTGCTACACATGACTACCAGAGGACACATGGAGACTGAGAAGTTGATCAGGTAAATGTGACGACCCTGAAGCTCGATTAACGTCAAGCCAGTGATGATAAAAGTTATCCCTGTCTGAATTTAAGTGATGAGTCATGGTAATCTGAGGCTTGACTGCAGATGCAGTATTTATTTTAGTAACTATTTATGTTGCATGTTTTAAAAGTGTTAACCTCCCCTTTTCCTAATTTGCAGATGAAATCAACGGAGGTGGACAAACAGCTGGAATGATCCAGAACTCTGCTGCTGCAGTATAAAGAGAAACGTGTTTATTAAAAGTGTGTATTACACATACAAAATGTCTGCTTACTGATGGACCGAAATGCATTTCTAAATAAAAACCCATTGCAAGTAAAAGTGTCTCTGACTTCTGTACATTTTAAGACGCGTCCTCCCACTGGGAACACCAGCATGTCAGTCTGTGTTGAAAGGTGATCGGTACGGTTTCTTCTTCAAGCTCTCCAAGAAGATCTGTTCATCTTGAAGGTATTCTCGGTCCTGTGGGGAAGAAAAGACACTTTACCATTGAGGCATACAGCCAACTAAATGTAATTTGGGGTCTGACTTGTCACCATATCAGTGCATGAAGACGGAGAAGAAGATAAAACGTGGCAAAGTGTATTTAGTCATAAAGCAACAGCTTTAAAAAAAAAAACTTGTGACATCTGAAATGGCTTCAGCTGTTCACTTAAGTGAGGCTGTAAGAGCTCAAAACGTCCAGTTTTGTCAGGAAGTTGTCAGAACACATTTCAATAACATTTGTTTGCATAAAACTAATAGCTTTCATGTGTTTGTTCCATCTTGAATTCTTAATGTTCAAGTGCAAACTCCATGTTTAAGGTCCCATGAACTTTGTTTTTCCCAGAGGCAAAGTCTACACTACACTGCAGAACCGGGCCTTGACGGCGTGTGCCAGGATCTCCTCTCCTCTCAGCATGAGGCGTCTCTTCTGGTTTACCTTCTCTGCCGTGTACTTCCACAGCGCCAGACTGGCCTGAAGCGCCACGGCCTGAGAGCTGAACGACGAGGCCGCAGGGGGAAGGTTCAGGGTCGACGTCAGCTCAGGATTTGGCAACGCTGAACCTGCATCCGGATAACAGAACCATGTTATGTACTTCATTTCCATGAGCCGCTACTCTTTGTTTGACAATAACAGAACGTCCCTCACCGGGCGAGGAGCTCGTAAACGTCTGTGGAGCGCTTTGTCTCAGCCTCTCCGTGTCCTTCTGCAGGAGAGTCCACCTCATCCGCTCCTGTAATAAGACGCGTTAACACTGTCGTGAGCTGTGATCTGAAGAGCATCCCACAACGCACCTGGAGGATCCGCTGCTCTTGCTGCCTCAGCCGCTCCGTCTGCACGTGGATGTTCCCGAGCCTCGCCTCGTGCTCGGCCTCCAGCCGCTTGGCCTCCCGCAGCGCTCGCTCTCCCTCCGCATGCTTCTGTGCGGCGAGCTGCGAAAGAGCACAAGGTCAGACGTCGGCTCTGGCGCCACATCGAGGCGCAGGAGGGTCCACGCGGCGTGACGCTACCTCGCTGAAGGCCTCCACCTCGTGGACTCGCGTCTTCAGCCTCAAGGCCGTGCTGCTGATTCTCTCCTTCTCTCTGTCCAGTTCCTCTCTCAGTCGCTCCAGAGTCTCTCTCTCTTGTGCTGCGGCCATCTCCTTCTGCTTCAGCTCTGCGCTGTGGAGCTTCAAGTCGGCTTGTTCCTACAACAGAAACAGACATACTTGATGTATTTGTAGCAATGCACTTTTTTGACTGCTGTCTTTATTGTCTTTTTTATATTTATCTTGTTTACTGTATGTTGTGTGTGTATTAGTACGAAGAGCAAAGTGAAACCGGAATCAAATTCCATGTATGTGCAAACTTACATGGCCATTAAAGCTGATTCTGATTCATACAATGCTTTTCCATGACTTTAAACCCAACTTCCATGAGCAAACATTTAGTGAAATCTGGGTGTAAACATGAAAAAGTGAGTAAAAGTAGTATTTAAACTAACAATGAGAATACAGAGGATACAGTAAACCTTAAATGCCACAAATGAATGAGGGAATAAACATTTATATAGATGCCTGTGTGTATGCCTGCTAATATTTGCATATTAATTATTTCAAACTCAGCGTAGATGAACGTCATGAACACATGAATATAACACATTTGCATGACTTTTACTAAACTTTGGGGATTTTATTTTTTTCAAGGACTTTTGCAGGCCTGGAAATAACCGTTTTAAAACTCCAGGACTTTTCCAGATATTCCATGACCGTAAGAACCCTGATTCATAGCCATGTTTTTGGGTATTCTTAATTCTAATTTTACCTTATGTTTATTGTAATTCTGTGTGTAAGGAGGACCTAGCAAAATAACCTTTTCATTGTACGGAGGAACAGTCTGTTATCAAGTCAAGT
>NC_136605.1:20435039-20472958 GCF_910589615.1 Taurulus bubalis
TGTGTGTCTCTTTGTGTGTGTCTCTGTGTGTGTATCTCTGTGTCTGTGTGTGTGTGTGTGTGTTTGAAGAATAAATACTTGTGTGCGTTCTCCATCAGCTCCATATCCTGTTTATGCCTCTGCTGGACACTTTCTAGCAACATCTGGCTTTGCTCTCGCTCCAGCTGCAGAGTCTTCACCTGGACAGGAACACAGAGGAGGGAGGTGTTCAGGTTCACGGAGGTAACGTGGGAAAAGGAGACTTTCTTTGTTTCCCTCGTGGTACCTGTCCCTCCAGCTGGATGACGCGAGCCTGTAGCGCGTGATGATCTGCAGGGTGCGTCTCTCTGTCTCGGAGTCTGTGCAGGACCCCTGGATCCACGACGCTCCCGAGACCCAGAAACGGAGAGTGCATCATCTGTAAGGGACGAGTAAAGCGGGTCGAGAACAAACAAACCCCGGTGATAAATGCATCTTTACATTTTGAATGTTATGTTCCCAACCTGCTGTTGCAGGAGCAGCTGCTGCAGACTGTCGGCGGAAAGCGTCACCTTTTCAGAGGACACAACCGGGATTAAAACAGATTAAAGGCTAAATCACAAGAGTCTTAATACAGAAACGCATGAATACCTGTTGTTGGGCAGCAGGTGATGTGCTTTGCATTTGGTTTGTCTGTGGAACAGCTGGAAAGAAAACAACCATGAGTAATGGCTCTCGACAGCCTGCTCCCGCTAGATTAACGTTGAATCCTGAATCTAAAACTACCTACAGCACATCGGCAGCGGTTGCAGGGGTTCATCCTGACCGGGCCCTCGTGGCACCCTGGGTCCCTTATGGGAGGGTGGGTGCTGGGGTTGGGTGTGGCTAACGCTAGCAGCAGAGACCGGCGAGGGACCAGTGAGAACAGGAGGAGGAGGAGAGCAATCTGAGGGGGGAGACAAATGTAGAGTTTGTCCGAGTAGTTTGGCATGAGGAGCGGCTGCTGAATTTAAAGAATTTAAAGAATCTCGTCCGCGTCTGCTGTAAATGAGTCTCCGGTTTCATGGAACCCTCACTGTGTGGTTTGTCTTCAATTCTAGTGAATGCGTTCTGTAAAGCAGGGTTCATACACATTTTGACCAATGCATTTCCATGACTTTAAACCAGAAAACGTTGTGAAATCTGGGTGTAAACAGTAAAAAGTGAGTAAATGTAGTCGAATCCATTGGAAAAGTCATGGAAAATGTATTCAAAATGTATTCATACACATTCTGACCAGTGGATTTCCATTTAATCCATATTTCCATGACTTTTCACCAAATTTCCATGACTTTAATCCATATTTCCATCACTTTTAACCAAATTTCTATGACTTTTAACCAAATTTCTATGACTTTAATCCATATTTCCATCACTTTTCACCAAATTTCCATGACTTTAAACCAAATGTCCATGACAAACATTTAGTGAAATCTGGGTGTAAACAGTAAAAAGTGAGTAAATGTAGTATTTAGACTAACAATGAGAACACAAAGCTTACAGTAAACCTTCAATGACTCAAATGAGACAATAGTTTGATTAAAAGAATAAACATTTATATAGATGCCTGTATGTATGCCTGCTTATATTTTGAGTCTTTCTTTTAAAAGCATATTAATTATTTCAAACTCAGCGTAAATTAACGACATGAACACATGAATATAACACATTTACATGACTTTTCCCAAACTTTTACCAAATTTTAAAATTCCATGACTTTTCCAGGTTTTCCATGAGTGTAAGAACCGTTTAAAGTTGTTGAACTTATTCTTTCTTGTTTGTCACCTTGTTCAGATTGTGTTCCCCATCCTAATCCTTGTACATTAGGTGAATACAAATCCTTATCTTTCCCACCTTTACCTGCCCTCCCAGCCTCATGCTTCATCCTGGTCCCTCACAGTCGCCACAGGGCTTTGAAAAGCCCCCGTTTTATTTTAAATGTAACTGGAAGAGTAAATATTGGGATGAGTACCTCGCTGGGTCGTCTCTCTGGCGGGACGGGAGTGGAGAGGAGCGCTGCTGCACAGAACGAGAGGAGAGCCACAGAGAAATAAGATGAAGAAATTTCACCCGACAGTGTGTGGAGCTTCATGGATTCACAGAACAAAAAAATCTTACCTCGACTCCTGGACCGACGTGAGCGTGTCCTCTCGGCCTCTGGGAGCCAGTTTGCTGAAAACAAGAACAGCTTATCGGTCAGAACTTTTAAAAACGAGCTTCTTCTGTCATCGAGCGTGTCGTTTATTCTTTGTCGTTTACCTCACAGCCGCCTCCAGATCCAGTTCTTCTCCCAGACCTAAAGAGTCTTCCTGCTTGGAGGTTTTTGACAGAGCCTTCTTCCTGCTCAGCGCTCCTGCTAACCAGTCATCCTCTTCCTCTTCCTCTTCCTCCTCCTCCTCTTCCTCTCTCTGCTGGCCTTTAGAGACCTCTAGCTCGGCTTCTTTGGCGATATTATCGGTTAAGGCCGGACCACCAGTCAGCGAGGGTCTTCTCTCCAAGGAGGGAGAGGAAGGAGCCTTTGGCGACCCTGCGGAGGCTTTGGCCTCTTCAGCATCCTCCACGAGGAAGGTGCGGTCGCCGCTCGTCTTCAGGCCCAGCCAGTCGCCCGAGTTGCGTTGCCGAGCGGAGGTTGGGGTGGCGGGTTTTGGTTTCTTCTCCGGGCTCGAGGGACCGGCGTCCTCTGTGGAAAACCTGACGATGAGACAAAAAGGTTCAGCTCAAAGAGCCTCTGTTAAAACCCAGAGGTTGCACTTCACACACACACACACACACACACACACACACACACACACACACACACACACACACACACCTGACTGACTGTCTGCGGGACTGGCGCCCCTCAGGCGTGGATCCCAGGGTGGGCTGATACGAGCCGAATGTGAGGTCACCTTCCAAAAGAGGGTCTGATGAATGTGAACAAAAAGAGCGTTTAAATATTTGATCCTTTTCTTCTTCTTCTTTACGCTACTTGCGCCGAGCAGAAGGCGGCGGGGCTCTCATTACCTCTCACGGCGGAGGTCTTCTCGGGCTGCTGCTTCCCCTGAGGCGGAGGCTGGTCCTTCCTCTCGCCCGTCGGGGGTCGCTCCAGAATTCGCGGTGAAGTCAAACTCTCCAGAATCTCGTCGAGTTTGGTGCGAGGCCTCTGAGGGGTCTCGCTCCTGAGGGAAGGAGGAAAGAGACAAACGTGATTCTGAAAATCGTTGCTTTGTAAAAACACTGTCGACGTTTGTCTTTGTTTCTTAGCAGCATCCCCGAAGCCCGAAGCACTACAGCAGTAATTATTTAGCGTTTGAGCGCTATAAATAAGGACAACAATAAAGAATGAGAACAGAGCGGTTACCTTTCCGCGTTGGACCAAAGCGCAGCCTCTTTTTTCTTGGGTTTGTTTTTATCGCTGTCGAATCCCATGATGTCGTCCTGGTCGTCATCGAATGTGAGTACGCTTGGTTTTTTTGCCGCCTTAGCTGATGAACAAAGAACACATAAACACACACACACACACACACACACACACACATACTGTACTCTAGTATTTGTTTGTTTGAAGATTGAACCTAAAGAACTGGGGGATCGTTTTAAGGCTCACATGTTTCCGTCTTCATGATAGGAGACGCTGGAGGAGACGCTGAAGGAGATTTCTCCGGCTTGACCGGCTGTATTCTGGGTTTAGGTTTGGGTTTGGGTTCATCTGGAAGCAGGTCGTCCAGATCAGCCAGAGGGTCGTCCAGATCTGCAGAGGGAATCACACTCTTTACACGTTTACATCATTTTCCTTTGGACACCAGCCTGTAAAGCAGGATATAAAGAATCCTCATATGTTTTTAGATCTTCAAATATATTTAAACCACGAGTTAAACTGAGTTTATTAGGCAGATCTGTTTGCACCAATACAATAATTAGTGGTGGTGTAATGCATTCATTGAGAAGCATTTTTTATATATGAACAGGTGTGGACAGAATATTGGAAACACCCTTTTAACATAAGGTACTGAGCTCAACGAATATAGGATTTATTGGAGGGTTAATACATAAACTGGGTACTTCTCTATCTCCAGATTGGTACACAGGTGTGGGAGAACCAACTATCATCACACTGAACGGCCTAAAACACGAGGACGCTAATGTACCTGTAGTGGAAGGTTTCTGACCTTCATCATCATCATCATCATCATCAACACTAAATGAATGCAGCAGTTTGAGAGAAACGAAGCAAAGCTACAAGTAAACAACTGCAGAGTCACGTGAAGGTCGGACGGGACGGAGAGGCTCGCTCACCGGAGACGGTGAACTTCTTGTAGTTCTGTGCTGTCGGCGAAGGTGCAGAGTTCGGCTTCCTGCCTCCAGTGGCGGCGGGTTCACCTAAAGGAGGAGGAGGAGGAGGAGGAGGAGGAGGAGACACGGCTCTCTCTGATTGCTGCTATTAATGCAAACTTCAAAGCAGGTAATAATGAGAGGATAATGTCTCTCCGCACTGAATTACCTGCTTCTGGTTTGACTTTACTCTCCGGGGTGGAGGAGTCTTTCTTTGTTTGTGCCGGAGCTGAACTGGGCTTTTTCCTTGATGCAAAAAGGTCAGCGTCCATGTCGTCCATGTCCTGTACGGGGAGACAGAAAAACAACAACGTGCCGACAACTACGAAGCTGAATTATGCCTCTGCTTTCTACAGTTTATAATGACCTACCTTCATGTTCTTCAGTATGTCGTTGGGGTCGGCTGCTGAGACGTCAGAGTCCTGGACACAAAATAAAAATTGTAACAAAGAGATAATAAAATATATAAGCGCGTGGACGTATCTTTTCACATCTCTAGTCTACATACCTCAGAGTCCCCGTCCTTCTTCACCTGCTGTGCCAGCAAACTGAAGATGTTATCAGTGGCAGAAGTGCTGAAGAAGAAATAATACATTTAAATAAAACCTCACAAACAGTTGTGATGTATAATTGGTGGAGTGTAACTCTTTGATTCCTCCAACTCACCGAGTTAAAAGTCCACTGCGAGTTGCTTTTCCCCTCACTGGGAGTTCTGGTGAGTGAATTATTAAAAAGTAAATATCTTAACACATAAAAACTCTCACTGATAATACAATAATAATGATAAATCTATCTGGTGAAATGCTCACTTACTTGTATCATCAAATATGCTGTCAAGCAAAGCTTTATCTCCAAAAGAACCTTGGGGAAAGCGTATTATGCACGTTATTATTACACTTTGAGTGGCCTTTAAGAGCATTAACAACACACTGTTATTCTGTATGAATAGCATTTCGTAGCATAATTTTAGCTACTTGGTTGTACACTTTTCTCTACTACAATAATAATAATACAGTAAACAAAGCTTGAGGAACTTACTTTTAGGTGTTTTTCCCTTCTTTGCAGCCTGCAACATTGAAATAAAATAAGATATTTTACATCCGGGACACATTACATGCACAGCAAGTGATTTAAAACACGAGTACGATGTTAATAAATCATGAAAATGTTGGCGCGAGCGCCGGTTTCACTCACCATCTCTTAAATCTCTCGCCGTTAGCAGCTAGCTAGCTAACATAAATAGCCCGAGCTAAACCGGATTAAGCGTCTCTCGGTCTCCATTGGCAGCCGGGGACGCGGTCACGTGACGTCATTATCATTAAAAAAAAAAAACTGCCCGGTTAACCGTTACCTGAAGTAACACTGAATACGAGCGACTACAACTGACTACAACAACCGGCGCGCGAGACAGACGCTTCCTGTTTACAGTTCGCAGTGCATTGTGGGTAAAGTAGTTTTTTTAGTGTGCCCTTTAAGGAAACACATTTTTAGAAAAAAGGTGATTGTTTTGGGCTGAATTTGAGTTTTGAAAGTGCTTTTTTAAATTTTTATTTTACCTGCTCGATCACTCTGTGAATCCTTTCAAACGTTTTGACCACCAGGTGGCGTCAGAGCTCAGAAAATGAGTTAAAATAAATCAGTTTCAACAAAACTGAATAATTGATATACTTGAAGTCCATGTTTAATTCAGTCAGGTCTGGGCCTGATGCTGCACTCTCAATCAGCACGATGAAGCAACCAGTAAGCATGTCGGTTCAAAGTTAAGGTTCATCACACTGTTTTCACAGAGTTGGGATGGTTTGGATTAGACATGCATGCCAACGTCACGTGATTTTCTTTTCATTATTCTGTCAAAACACACCGATTTGCTCCATGAGCATCGCAAATCAGCAAACACCCTCCGATTGAAATGTCTGGCCATGCATGAAGGAACGTGTTTTGCAGATAACTGTGATGATGGAGGGGTTTGTTGCTTCATGCTTCTTATCAGTGTTTCACTGTTTTTGTCCAGACTGAAGGTCTTAAAGCAGGAAAATCCATGAAGAAGGTTGAAAATCACACATTTTTAGAGATGGCAATTTATTGTGCAGGCAGAATTGATGGTTATGACTGTAACCAAATATGAATTATCATGAAACAAGACCTGTTCCAATAATGATAAATGCTTCCCTGATGTTATTATAAGAAAAAATAGCACTTTTTTAAAGCAAATCAAACGCAGTTGTTCTAAGTGCATGTGAGAGACACCATTCAGAAGAACACAACAGCACACAAATGTATTTCATTGTTCTTTCTTTTTTAATCAATAATTATTACATTTTTTTAAATCAAAACAGGAAATAACAGTAATGATTATTGTATGTTTTTACCCACAATGTATAATTGTTTACTCTGTGATCAATTGTACGATGTTGTAAATGTAATTTTAATGATGAATATGCAGCATTTGTCACTCCTGTTTCCTGTTGCAGTGAAGGGGGCGCCTGCAGGACAGACAGAGGGAGCCGTGGTCAAAACAGGCCTCATCGATCATGAAGCCTGCTGGAAGCCGTGGCCGGAAGGTGCATTAAATCAAAGCGTGATCAATGAGAGAAAAGCGACAAAAAAAGGTTACAGGAACCCTTTTGTAGTATCGAGGGGAAATAAGTCTGGAGAGCAGACGTGCCTGAGAAAAGAAGACAAAACAAATCAAGGTGTGTAGCTTTAAAATTTGTACTTTTGTTCATTCTAGGTTCAAAATATATCAAATGACACCGATCACCTGACGCTCACCTGACTTTACGATGGTCACGTCTGCAGGTGAGGAGGGGCGGGGAGCTGAGGGCGCACGGAAATAAAAGCATGCAAAGTCATGATGATGTAAGGAAAAAAATCATTCATTAAAAAGTTAATCGCTCTGACTCAGCTGAATGTGCGCGCCACCATAAAAAAAGAAGGATAACGAATCACGTGATCTGCAAGAAACCTCTATTGGTTATAGTACAATAATCAGTGAGGTCATGTCTATATACATATATCTTATCAGCTGCATTTAGCATTGTGGTTGTTAGGAGGTAATGCACTTTTAATAATAGTAATCCTTCCGAAGAGATGATGGATTGTTGTTCTGCCTCTGAATCATTTAGTGTCAGCAGTGAATGCTTAAAAGCTAAATGTGGGGCAGGCGTCTCCGCCCTTTATGCATCTGTGCCTCTGCATGCTCCACTGCTCCACTTTCTCCCTTTGTCTGGAGCCTCCTCTGTAAACCTACACTAAAGAAAATGACGCTTTCAACTAACTTAATAAAATCACAGAAAAGATTTTCACACGATTAGAATGCTTTCTTTAAGCATTAAGCAATTATGTTGATCCAACTTAAAGTACTAAAGTAGGATCAGCTTAATTTACTAGGGTTGTGTCCAACTTTACTTAATAGGGTTGGCTAAACTAATTCTACATTAGTAAAAAATACAGTAGTTAATTAAGTTGAACCAACTCAAATGCATTAATTTAATCTTGCACAAGTAAATTAGGTTTGAACCCTAATAACAAGACAAATGGGAGATGTTGCAATAAAATTGTATTTCTCAAAGTAGGCAGTGAATGTTTTACACAAGCAAACAACATGAGAATCAACATGAGAAGTTCTCAACTTTCTATGCATACATACAATCCAAATAATAAAGTACACTGCTACACTTAAAAAAAATTAACATTTTGAAAACATTCCTCTTAAAACATTTAAAACATACCTCTTAACCCTCCTGTTACCTTTGTTTAACGTCTCTAAATAAATGATTGGCACAATTTTTTTTGCTTCATATTTCATGACTTTTCCCTATTTAATGGGGACAACTGGGTAAACATAAAATTAACATGATGATATGTTTTCAATGTCCCGTACACATCTTGTACGCATCGGTGTTATTTGGGGTCAATTTGACCCCAGCCTGTTTTTCACTGTGTAAAACATATAATAAATATCAACATTTTAGTTTAGGTTGTTTGGGATGATATTGAGGTCACTGTAAGCTTTAGGGCCCTAACCTAACTTAACCCTTTTGTGGTGTTTGTGTGTTTTGCGTGAAGAACATAAACCAGAAGACATTTTCAATGACCACATTCTGTACACATTTATATTCCATACAGGATGTCCGGGTCCACTGGACCCGGGGATAATTAGAGTGGAAATTGTTGGTCCTGTGTACCTTCTCATAGAGTATGAGCAAATAAAGATTGGTTCCTGCAAGACAGAGGCTAAAATGTGCGGGAATGTGAGAGCAGAGAGGTATCGGTGCACACACACACACACACACACACACACACACACACACACACACACACACACACACACACACACACACACACACACACACATGCTTCCACATGAACAGTGTCTCTTTGTCCGTCTGGATGTGTTCCTGTCTCACTTTGTTTTGGCAGTTGATTTATTTTGAGATGTAAGACTTAATTGAAGTCTGTAGGCTATTTCTTTTTAAAAACTGGATCAAGTTTCTTGCTTAAACATACTTCCAAAGACATTAACACCGATGATGTCATCCATCAATCCATTAATGTTGGACGAATACCTCAGCGTTCACGTGCGATGCTAAAGTTCATGCTTATGCAGGAAGTCGTTTTGCCTGACGATGGGGTTATCTTAGCTTAGACTTGGAGACTTTAAAGTTCAAACCATGAAACTGTGACGCTTTTCATTTACAGGTCCACACTTATTGGTTCCTGGAGTCGTTTTCTGGAAAGAACTAAATCGGTTTCAAATAGTCATAAAGCTCTGAAACAGTTGTCTGAGCGTTAAAAGAAAATGCCTCTGGTTATTATTATGCACTTTATTCTTCATGTAAGCTGAGTTGTGCATGTTCAGCTGATTGTTTCTGCACAGATTAAAATAGTCTGGTGAGCAGTTCCGTTGGAGTAGGGCTGTAAATTCTTCGTCGACTAGCCGTCATAATCTTGGTTATTGTTTAGTGTGTTTCCTGTTTTATTTTGAAGTTCCCAGCCTCTTGTGTCCCGTGTTTGCTTGACTTCCCGTCTTTGTGGTTTTCGTCCAAATACGATTGCTTCCGTTCGCCGGTTGTAAAAAATAAAGCCAATATGGCGACGACCGCAATCCAAGATGGCGACGCGGAAAGCGCAGAAGCTCCAGGCTAAATGGGTGACGTCACAACGGCTACGTCCATTTCTGACATCCGGCCTGTGGCTAGAAGTGCACAACTAAACTCCCAGGTGTACCCTTGTTGGCCCCCTTGTTGGCCCCCTTGTTGGCCCCCTTGTTGGCCCCCTTGGCCTCCAGTACACATCCTAAGTCCTAAATTGCTTTCGTGTCCTTACTCTGTGACGCTCATCGTTGTCATGTTGGGGTTTCTGCTGCTCCGTTGCTCTTCATGTATGGCACGTCTTTCTCAACGGTCCCTCTCTGCCTGTAATACACAATAAGCACAACACTCAAATTCAAATTCCTCGTATTAATCATCACGGGGCAGTTTGGTAAAGAAACTCATTACAATAGTTGAGCTTTAGCTCGTTTATTAGCTCATAATTCTGTGTGCGCGCTGTTGCCGTGATCCATGGCGCTGGAGCCTGCTGGCATTGTTTGCCATTGCCGTGTGAATGGCTGAGCACAGCCGGGGGGGCCGAGAAGATTGCACTTTGAGTCAATTACCCTTCTCTCCATTAGAAGAAGAAGAAAAAAACTGGAATACACTGTCGTTAAGTATCGAGCCACTTAATCCGCACACTGTTGCTCAAGGCGAACCTTAAAATAATCACTGGAGTGATTTCAAATCAATGATGCAGAGAAGTCTCTCCCTCACTCCCCCACACGTTAACACACACTCCTGCGCGTGTTCATACTTAGTAGTTTATGTGTATTTATTTTTAGTAGTATTTCACACTTTTGATCGCAAGCCTCGAGCTGCTTTTTTTTTTTTTGGGAGGTGAATCCAGATCTTGACGAAACAACAACGACTACTTTCTTATGTCATAATTAAAAACAGACAGACCTTCTAACGACCTGCTGATCGCCTCAAGAGTTCAAGCTCGGGACTCACGGGTTGATCTTGCTGGAGAATCTCTGCCGCAGGATGAGGGCGATGGTGGTGAGCACCATCATCGTGGTGCACATGGTCCCACCGCCGAGGATCCCGCCCGCCTCGGGGGCCGAGGACGCTTCAGAGCGCCGAGGCTTCTGCTCCCATTGGAAGGCTTTGAGTGGTAGAAAGGCAGAGTTTTTTTGTCGTGTAACAGTCTGACTATTTCAGTCTCTCCTCTTGGCTCTCACTCATGACTGGGAGAGATTAGCTCAGAGGATTAGCTTGGATCAAGGCAGGACTAAGAGGCAAACAGAGCATGCTGTGGGTTTCTATTTCCAAAAAAACAGCCACCGCTTCGTCACCGTGCCGTCGACACTGCGGGACCAAATTAACCTCGATGTTGTCGTTTCGTTTTGTTAAGAAACGGCAACATTTTGTGAGAAGGGGCCTGTTGGGATTGGCTCCAAGAGGCATTAAAAAACACATTTATCTGGATGAAACCATGAAAAGAGAGAGCCTATAGTAAAGTGGCAACCTATTTTTAGGCCTCTGGTCGAAAACGTCATACCCAAACTAAAAAGGGTGTATCTCTACAACCACTAGGGCTATTTTAATAATTTTGATGTTATAATAAAAGGTACACATGTGAGATTTTGTTCAGATGTGTACATATCAGTCTATATGTTACTGGTTAAGAGTAAATAAAGATAACACACAGCAAAAATGAAAAGGTTTCAGGTCCGCCTAGAAAAAAAATCACTTTCAGGATGATTATTTCTTTGAAATGATGCAGCTGTAAGGTCCAACTCTAACCCAAATTATAGCTCAATATGTGAACATTCTCTAACCCACATCATAGCTCAATTTGTGAACATTCACTAACCCAAATCATAGCTCAATATGTGAACATTCACTAACCCAAATCATAGCTCAATATGTGAACATTCTCTAACCCACATCATAGCTCAATATGTGAACATTCACTAACCCAAATCATAGCTGAATATGTGAACATTCTCTAACCCACATCATAGCTCAATATGTGAACATTCTCTAACCCAAATCATAGCTCAATATGTGAACATTCTCTAACCCAAATCATAACACAATATGTGAACATTCTCTCTGCAAAGGTTGACTTTGATAAAGTGAAGCAGAACAAAGTTAGAGAGGGTTTAGAACAGAGAACATTCAGGCGAGGTCTCCAACATTTGCATTGGGGCACATTTGTGACATTTGAATTTTCTCATCTACCAAACCATATATTTCACTTGTATATTACTTATGGTGTGCAATACCTCGAAATACAGCAGTTTTGCTATGATTTACAGTATTATAAAACAATCACTCAGTCTGCCCCCTCTAGGGGGGGATTGGTTTTGAACAATTAAGGTGTGAAAAGGGACTTCCAGCAGCTTATGCTTACCACTGCTGACTCAAGCAGAGAATACGGGAGCAGTAGGAGGGAGGAAGGCCTAATTATGTCAACACACTTGTGAGTAGAAATTATATTAAAAGGATTCAACGCTGTAGCAGTTTTTTCTTTGTATTTTTATTTAAAAGTTGTGTTAAATACAGATAGAAAGGTGAGTCGTCATGAAAAAAATGTACAACCATCACAAGTAACTGTTAAGAAAATGTAAAAATGTCCTCCGAAATATCCCATAAAGCGAACACAAGTGGGCCCAGTGCTGATAAAGGGAAACGTCACATGATATTTAGTAAGAACGGTATTTACACAGCAGTTGTTTTTTGTCGTTTGTTTTTTAGATATACACATTCAGTAGAAGGCACATCCAAGTCAAATGTGAGTGACCTCTGCTGGGTTCATGTTTGCAGTTTCTTCCCCTTTGCTCTCCCCATCTCTCTCTCTCTCTCACACTCACTCACACACACACACACACACACACACACACACACACACACACACACACACACACACACACACACACACACACACACAGTTCGCTATGAAAAGGGTAAAGTACCTGTTTCTTATTTAGAGTATATGTCCCACAGCCCAGGATTATCTAAGACTACATTACACCGTATTCCCCGTTTAGGTCCCCGGATACATTGCTTCCCGCCACAGGTCAGTACAGTTGATTATTAATCCCTCTCTCAGGAGGCCATTGACCAAACATCTAGAGTCTCTCATGGTCCAATAAAGCCGGACAAAAAGCTTCACCCGGTCGAGGTGGAGAGCTTCGTCCAGCCCACTTCCTCGTAGACGGCCGTGATGCTGCAGTAAAGCGTTGCGAAGAATTTGGTCCACGCCACGCCCACCTCCGGTGTTATGACTGCGGAAAACTCTTCTCCCAGGACCTCCAGTATCACGCCACTCAGGATCTGGACAACACGGCAAACACGCAGCATTTAGTTGGGACACTTTAAAGGTTCCATTTTGGGAAATATGCTGCAGCAAGTGGAAATGGACACCACTGTATTTCTCATTTCTTGACACTCCACGTATCAATTTCTACTCATTACATTCATATACAGTCTTTTCAAAATACACTTCCGTCTTTACGAAAAACTCAGTTAGGTTTAGGCCACAAAACTACTTATTTAGGTTTAGGAAACAATTGTTGTTTGGCGGCAAAGTGGCAAACCCAAACCCTGGGATTAAAGGGTCCATTGTTGTTTGTGGCCTGACGTTGTGAAGCATGGAGTTTGTCCGAGGCATCTTGGATTACAGCCGCCGCCATCTTGTTTTTGTGTGCAACCAGTGAATGGAAGTGGCCATATTTGGATTGAGGAGGAGTGATGCAGAGAGACGCGTCTACGGTTCTGGTAGCATCAGCGACCTGTCAATCACAGTAAGCCCCGCCCTAAATCATCCCCTGCTTTATGGTCTGTTTGACTCTAAATTACCATAATTTACTAAATGAACATCATGCTGTATTGAAGAAGACTTGAAACTAGAGATTGAGACATAAACTCATGTTTACAATGTTTGCTGAGGGAATAAATCAAGAGAAAAATCGAATCATTTTTTCATAGACTTCTATACAATAAAGCTTTTTGCAAGGAGTCGCCGCCCCCTGCTGGCAAGTAGAAAGAATGCACATTTTGAGACACTTCTGCATTGGCTTCATGGTCAGAACCGGAGGTTGCCGCTTGAAAACATCACACAACTGCACATCTGCTTCTGCAGTTTATGTTTTATGTCTTTCGGTTTATATTACATGTTTAGTTTCTGCCTTTTCACTCACCTTAAAGTACACGGGGTCCACCTTGTGTCGCAGCGCGTGCGCCTTGCCCACCAGCTGGAGCACCGAGGCCACCTTGTCCGAGTTGTCCAGGCTCTCCACCAGCGTGTTGAGGGCGTTCATCACCCTGCGAGCGTGCTTCTTGAGCTGGCCGCTCCTCTCCAGCTCCTCCGGCTCCTCGATGTGCTTGAACTGGCTGAAGAACTGCTTGGATGAGGGGAAGTTCACGAACAGCCTGCGAAAGGGATGGAGAGTAAACAAGAGATATGAGCAGCTGCTGCGAAGCTCGGCTAATCTCATCGCCCCACAGCCGGAACCAGCTCGATCCTGCAAAACCACGTTTTCTTTTTCTCCAGGTGGCAAGATACCATGAACACATATCAGCACTGACGTGAGAGGGCTCCATATTGTCCCTTTAGATGTTTGCTTTAAACTAGATGGTACAAAGGGGAAACATTCAGCTGTAGAGAAAACATGACAGAGCACTTCCAGGTGATTATATAATAAAATGCATAGGTAAGTTTTCTTTAGTTACTCTCATTTCACATTATAGAAATACATCTTTGCAGCATCAGATAAAAAGGTTGATCCAGCTCTAAAAGTGTCTTTGTTTCATATCTGTTTGTCTTTTCCCGATGTATTGTCTGTAAAAAATCACATCTTTTGCACTTTTTGAAAACAAGTAAAGGATGTTTTATGTGTGTAATTTAAATGTAAATGTCTGTCTGTCTTAAATTAGAAGAAGAATCCATAATGTATTACCTATCCAGATATCTATGTCTATATTTATTTCACTCCCTCACTCCAAGCATATCTTGTAACAGAAACCATCATCTTTTTCTTTTTTTCTTTTGGCATAAATGTTGCATTATTTTTGGTTCAAGGTCCCGGTCTAATATTCCTTCGCTCGCCCTGCTATTTCAAAGACCTTCTTCTTGGTTTATATCCCTGTTTGACCTCAAGAAGTATCACAGAGAATTAGAAAAGACAAACCTAAAAACACCCCCTCCCACAGTCTGGGAAGAGGGCCAATGCATCTGGTTGCTGACCTGCCGACACGTCTCCCACTGTTTCTGCAGCAGCTAACGCACAAAGAAGCAAACATTCCTCGGGTAGCTCTGAAACATATAACTGGACATAAGTTCCACGTTTGAACCTGAGTGTCTGAGAGAGGAGGAGACTTGTTATTCTAGTTTCAGCGCTCCGGTGTTGAAGCTCTCTCTCTTGTAATTGCATTGCTGTGGTTGCATATAAATAGCCTCATTAGTATTTCATATGATCATTGGAGCCTTAATTCTTCCTTATCTGTTTCCTTGAAGACAAACTGAAGAGCTGAATCCAGAGACGGCATCCTAATATGATACTTTGGATCTTTGACCCTGAAGCTTTTTCATTTAAAGGATCACAGGAGAGTGGCAGAGATTAGTTTCTGCCGCTGGAAGGTGGATTTACCACAGTCATGCTTATCAATTAACATTCCTCACATTCCTGTGGGTCGTAGGGTTAGTTTCCACATGTAACATAAATCGAAGAGGAGCAGGATACGGATTTGTTAAAATGATCTGACTGATGGGTCCGTACAAGTTGCGCCCTGCTTTTTTAATTTTTGCTCACCTCCTTGTCAACTTTCCCCTCCTGCAATCAAAGGAGATTAGAAAGGCGGGATGTGTCACGAGGGGAATCTCGTCACAGGCGAAAGACGCTCCCCCTCGCAGATGGTTGTGATTTTAAAGAGTCTCGGTGGAGTGTTTGAATGACCTCCTATGGTGATGGATTGTTGTGACAAGACTCCCTCGATAGCAGAGGAAAGAGTCCGGCTGCAAGTGATGAAGACGTGTTGCTTCAGGTTGCCCAAACTTCTATAAAGACATTCAAAGCATGAGTTGGGAGGAAGCCCTTTGAGTGCCAAAGATGTCCGATTGATGGATTGCCATGTTTAACCTTTAGCTTCATGATTTGATGAAGAGGATCAGGAGAAAAAAGGGGAGTTGAGGTGAGGTGAGAGTGTCACATGCAAAAAAACATGGGCTCCTTTGGGCAGATTGGAAACTTCTAAAGGCAGTGAGATCACCGGGTTTAAATTGATGTATCTTTGCAGTTTTTTGTGGCGGCAGAAAAGCATCAATGGACCTTTTGGCTCCAGCAGGTGTTGTTTTCTTACAGAGGAGGAAGGAGACTAAAGGCTATTTTGACCTTGTCAGTGGTGAACTAATTACAGTTGTGGGGAACGAGGAGAACTCATGAAAAGTACCCTCCATGTTTCCATCCGGGTCTCAGAGGCCGGCAGGTCCAGGAGGGTATTCCAGATGTAGCTCTTCGTAACCCTGAGGCGTTCCCAGTCCAGACTAGATCTACAATCCCTCCAGGGGGTTCTGGGTCTACCCCTGGGAACTCTTACCAGTCGGGCATACCCAGAAAACCTCTGAAGGGAGGAATCCAGGAGCCAGATGTGGAAGCACCTCAGCTGACCCCCTTTTCGACTCAGCTCTGAGCTCCCTCCTCCTATCTCTGTAGGTTCGTATCCACGATCGCATTCTTTGGACCAGTAAATCAAGAGCTTTGCCGGATTATCCCCTCCATAGGACAACCTAACGCCCTGCATTGCCTATTGAGGCCGCACCCCAAACCACAAGAACAACCCCGGAGGGAGAACCTCTCACTCCATGTCCTCTGGGGGTCTCCAACCCAAAACCACTCGCTGCGCCTTACTTTTATCATCAACTCAGACATTTTCTCATTGATGAGAATGTTTTACTCTTGCTTTACTTGCTTTCTTTGCTCTTGTGTCTGTTGTTTTGGGTTACTTGCCTTGAAAGACACAAACGAGGCCCAACATGATGGGAATGAATTTGTGTGCTGACCACCTCACCATGTGTCACATGCAACCGCCGATCAAGCCTCTCCCTTTTAATTTCACCCTAATTACACCACGATATGATTTCAAGCTTCATACTGGAGGATTAAAGCAAAGAAAAATAGAAATACCTGACTAGTATGGCCACCCCAACGTCATCGCAGTTCTGGTAGACCTTTGCCCAGGAGTCCTGGATCATCAGCCTCTCCTTGTCGGTCAGGGGGCTCGGCCGCTCCAGGGGGTCGCCCTCGCCCTGCATCCGCTCCATCTGGAAACACCGTTGTGCAAAGCTGAGCACGTGCAGAAGGCAAGATGAATACTATATTTCTATCTCTTTTCTTGTCTCTTTCTTGGCGAAAAAAGCAAAATGTCTCCCCCCACACACACACCCCTGTTTCTTCTTCTTGTTCCCCCCTAGTGAGAATCTTTGCTCTCCACCTCTGAATCTCTGCTGAGCGTGAATGTGAGTGAAGAACCAGGCTGCAAAAACACAAGAAACACACGCAGCGAATGAGGAGGAGCCTCCGTACTCTCTCTTTTACACTCCCTCCCTCTCTCTCTCCCTCTCCCTCCACCTCACCTTTGTAAGTGGCGATTGATGAAAACATGATGAGATGGGAAACAAATCCCTCATCAGAGAGTCAGATGTGTAATGCATGCGATGGGCGAGCGCGGATGTAACATAAGATTATGATGTTGAAATGAGACAAAGGAGCACACTGACCTTTTACCTCCATTGTTACCGTTCCAGGAGATTAAACTGTAATATTGAATTTCTCACAAAACCCAAATTAAACAGCGTTTACGTCCATCAGAATTAGGGCAGGCGTCTATTTGTTGTTCTTTGTTCTGACAGGATTCAGATTACATGAGCGTGTTCTCGGCCCATTTTTCATTCCTTTATCCTGTTCATCGTTTTTTTAAGCACTTTTTCATATTCGTACACGTCATCCACCCACTTGAGAACAGCTGAAAACTTGAGAATGTTCTTATTAAGCGCTTGGTAGTGAGGTGATCGGGTCAGTTGCCAAGAATTTGGGCGTTGACCGTCAAAAAAGAGCAAAACAAGACATCAGATGTTTAAAGAAATGCTCAGATTGAGGTCATATTTGGTGTCAGACTGGGGTCATAATGAAGGGACACGTGTGAAACATTGACAGAGTCCTTGAGAGTGTACTATTAACAATCAAGTTAAGAGAGAGCGAGGGAAACGGTGCTTAAGTTATAGACACAGGTCATATTTCTGGGATTGTCTCAGATATCTCCGGAGCGCTCAATTAAAAACAGTGACATCAGAGTTTGTGAATGTGTGTCCTGCGTGTGATTATCAAACTCATCTTGCAGGGATCGGGTCGTCGGGGTCAGATTAGGTTGTTGTGGAATCGGGGAAAAAAAAGGAGGTTTCTTGGTCAATGATTGTAGATCAACACCGGTTTATGATCCCACAGAAAGTATCTGAAACATTTGGCAATGTCCATATTTACTCCTCCTGTCTCCTCCCATGCGAGAACATTCAGGCTAGTTTTTGATAAGAATGAGGTTGTACCTTTAACCCTCTCACTCTTCTCCAAAGCAACGATTGGATTATGTTACTATTATGTTGTTACACTAGGAGACACAACTCTACTAGTAGATCCAGGGCTAATGGACAGTGCCATCTAGTGGACAGTTGGAGTAGAACTGCTTTTCAGGCGCTGTCAAAATGTAATATTTAGTATGTAATAATTACGTATCTGTGAGAAAGCCCTTTCTGTCAAAAACTGAAGGCAAAAATTATGCAAATAACTTTGTATTTGTAGTATTGTCTCATGATTATCTTGATCATCATTGACATTTTAGATTTCTTTAAAGTGAGATAGTAATGACTGTATGTGTGAACTTGATGATGTAAACAATACTCCCCAATTTTTTTTTGTTATATCTAGATTATAATTTACTTCTAATCCTGTTTGGAAGTTATTAGTTTAAAAAATAATCTATATATGTCTATGTAAAAGCATTTATTAAGTCATGAAAACGAAGCAGGTATTGCTAAGAGTAGCACACACTGTCCCTTAAACAAGGGAACTTTAGCCTACAAAATGAACTCTAGCTGTTACTCTTGTCAATCCTAAAATATTATAACTAAATAAATATGTATTATTCATTTATTTACCTTTATGTTGACCAAATAAGTCAATTGAGAACCAGTTTTTCCTTTACAATGATGACCTGGCCAAAAAAGCAGCAAGGAAGTTGATAAACACGATAAAATAAAACATAGATACATCTCAAACAATCTCATACAAAGACTACAACATCACAATGTGTACAAAAAATAAAACATATGTCATTGCTCTATATGCATATTTTAAACAATGTTTTATTGACCACTAATAAGCAGTTTTGTCTCTTTGTTTCTACCGATTTCTACCAATATCTGCATTTCTAGAACGATCTACGTGAGTCATGTGACGATCAGGCGGTTTGTTTACCGACGCGACTCTGTTTTTTTACGGCTCTGCTCTGATTCGATTCGATCGCGTTCTCGCCGTGACGTAGAGTGTAGAGGGGGGCGTGGCTCTGCTTAAACAGGAAGTATGACGTAACCTTTATTTTGGTGAAGAAGAAAAAAATAAAACGAAGCCGAGGCAGCGGTGACGGGAAAAATGGAGCAAAACGTTGAGGATTACAAGGTATTCCCAAATTGTACAAGGCGTCGCTGTCCGAATTAAAAACGTGTGACAACTGACAACTTTCCTTCCTCGCGACTGCGACATTTTGGGGGAAGCTCCTCGAGCTATATGTCGTTGTTAGCTTATTGTTTATACTTCAAGCTAGCTTGTCGGCTCTGTTGTCACCTGACGGGATAGAAAGCTAGTTTATCTATAACCAGATAAACCTGCCAGCAAAGGGAGTCAACACCGGGTCTTCGTAGTACAGTCTACCAACTGACAGACCTGTAGTCACGTGACATGCTTGTGTTTTCACTCTCGTTATGTGATTACCTGCCACTGGTGATTTATTTCGCAATGTAGGAGGAGGTTTATTCTTTGGTTTTGTGTCGTCAGTTACGTAAACATGTCCTGATTTCACAATTGCAATATTTAGACAGTAAATCAACTCCTGTTACACTGTTGTCTGTTTGGTTACATCTATTGTTTTGTCAGTTAATTTAATATTATTCTATTCTATTTTTTTAAACACATATTGTGCATTTTTATTTAATATTGCTGTACTTGTATGTATAAAGGCTGTAGCAAAACAATCTCTCCTTGCAGGATTAATAATGTAACTATCCATCTGTCTAAACATCACTAACACCATGGTAACACACATCTGTGTGGCCAGAGTCCATCCCAAAAAAAATATGTATTTTGATAATAAGTTGATTATTTCAGCTTCACAAATGTGAAGCTTTTCTATTTTTTCTTTTCTATTCTTTGTCATGCATGAAGGTGCACTTAATACATTTTGTTGATAAACAAGCAATTTGAAGCGTCATGATCAGCAGATTAATAGATGAAAAATAACCATCGTTTACCAAACATGACTGCAAACTGGCACGACCTAAAAAAAAATGAGTTGCTCTTCATTTAGGCTCACCTTTTATGATTTGTATTCTCGACATTGAATACCCGTTTTTTTGTCCTTCTTCTTCAGCTGATATTTGAGAAGGAGGGAGTTTACCTGCACACAAATGCCAAGAGGAGTAACCAGGACACCACCATCCCAGGGTTCATCCGCATTGTCGAGCGGGTAAGCTGAGTTGCTGCAGACACAAAGCGTGTAAATGTGAAATGTGTGTGTGTGTGAATGTGTGTAAAGAAACACTTTGTTAAGCGTGTGTTTGTTTCAGGCCGGCGTGCCAGCTTTAGAGTGGAGCCCGCTGGAGGATGAAGGCCGCAGCACCCCGGCTGTACTCTACACCAAAAAGGTCAGGAACCACCTGCTTGCTACAATTGATGTGTTTATTTATTTTTATATCTCTGATATAATTGCCGTCAAACCCGCTTTTTGACTTCTTAGGACGGAGAAGGAGGAGAGGAGGATACGAACTTTGACCCCGGCTATGAGCCGGACTGGGCCGTTATCAGCACTGTGAAGAAAGACCGAGATCAGGCCCCCGTCAAAGACTCAGGTGCCTCATTTTTTCTTTTTTAAACGCCTCTGTTGCTTTTGTTTCCAACGGTTTAAATTAAAGAAAAAAAGGCAGCGTCAAACTAAACGTCGGCCATTTCTCCCCGCAGGTCAGTGGTCGTTCTCGCTGCCGCTCTCAGAGTTGTACTCCCTCCGGAGGGCTCGGTTCTCCCTGGGGCGAAACTTCCTGGTGCTGACGAGTCGAGGCGGCCACCCGCTGCCCGCTCTGCACTTCCACAGAGGAGGAACCAGGGAGCTGTTTCGGGCCCTGCAGCGTTACATCATGCTGGACCAGTAAGTCCCACCCCGAGTACCAGCCGCTCCTGTTCCTGTCGTTGCTGTAAACACACGTCTTTGTTTGCTCGTCACATGACCGTGAAAGACGTCACGTGGTTTCCTGTTGTCGCCACCAGGTCTCCGGTCGACGGGCGGCTCTTCATCGCCTACCCTCACCAGTCGGGCGCTCTCTCTCAGTCCTTCGAAAAGCTGCATCTCCTCGATGACGGAGGCTCCGATCTTGTTTCGGTGATTCACTTAAAAAAAATAAAAATTGCATCATAAATGTATGTATTGCTAAGCTTGACGATCAATATCAATGATTCACTGATCAAAGTCTGTCCTGGTCCAGAGATTCATCCAGGACCCGTACGCCACCACGTTTGGAGGATTCTCCAAAGTCACCAATTTCTTCAAAGCCGCCCTTCGACCTCCGGGGAGCCCCGCCCACTTCCGAACTGCTCAGGATCCCAGTTTTCCCCACCAGTCCGACGAAGAGCCCGGCTTCGAACTCATTAACTGTGTAAGAGAAGGAAACAACAACAACGAAAAGAGCAATTTGGAGCACCCGGTCGTGTCTTACAGCTTGTTGTGACGTTAAGTGTCAAGAGGACCAATGGTTGCGTCTTGTCGTTCCATTCAGGGCGTCGAGCTCGGTCCCAGACCGGACGTGACCCGGGGGCAGCCTCTGGACAAATGGGACGAGTTCCTGGACCCAGAGGGGCGAGTGAAGAACCCGGAGAAGATCAAAGAGCTCATATTCAGAGGGGTGAGGCAGTAAACACAGTGGCAGTGTGTCTCCTATGTGGGAGGACACAGTGTTTACTCTTCCAATCTTCCATCCGCCTGATGTGTGTGCGTGTGCGTGTGTGTGTGTGTGTGGTTTCTCTTCTTGTCCGTCGCAGGGTGTCGCACCGTCCCTTAGGAAGGAAGTGTGGAAGTTCCTCCTGGGCTTTTATCCGTGGAACAGCACTGCCAAGGAAAGAGAGGTCATCCTGCGGGTCAAGACGTGAGCGTTGTTATTCCTGCTTATTACTAATGCTAGCAACACTTTTTAATGGTTTGATTAATAGTTTCACATTTTGAGAAAAACAGTCACAAACCACACATAAAACTGTGTCGTCAAACAATATATAATGTGTGAATCAGAGAACTTTAGAGGTGTCTTTAGGTGTATTTTGTTACTTTTGGGCAGAGCCAGTGTAGCTTTTCCTCCTGCTTGTAGTTGAGCTAACTGAGCTAACCAGCTGCTGTAGCATCGCATAGCATAATCATATTTATCGTACAGAGAGAGAGACTCAATCTAATAAAGATCATGAATGTTTTTGCCTGAGTTGAGGCATTCTCTCCTGATCTCATTTTGGTGTAACGTGATCAAAACTGGTTTTTAGTCTTCAGACGGTAAACATGTCTCAGTTCTCTTATTTGGCCAAAAGCTGCTTCTGTTTCTGCTACACTTTTTTCTTGTAAATTTCCACCAGGACAGGATGACATACAATCTTTTAGTCTGTGATTATGAACCTTTTGATTTATGACACATTATCCATAGATATGATCTGGTGCGGTGGACATTAGTCTTTTTTAAAAAATCCTTTCAAATGGTTGTGACGCCTTTTCTCTGTCTGCAGGGACGAGTACTTCAGAATGAAGGTGCAGTGGAAGTCGGTTAGTGAGGAGCAGGAGATGAGGAACTCCCTCCTCAGAGGATACAGAAGCTTGATAGGTCAGCCCCGCTGTCCGTCACCAAACACAAGACCTGTTCATGGAATCGGTTGTTGTTTGAAACTGTCTTTGTTCTCTTCAGAGAGAGACGTCAGCAGGACGGACCGACACAACACGTTCTTCTCCGGGAACGACAATCCAGGACTGACTCTGCTGCACGATGTGCTGATGACGTACTGCATGTACAACTTTGATCTGGGTATGTGATTCAGCTCTCAAACAGCACCGACACAGAGGGCAACGTATCAGGAAGTAACCGGAAAAATGCAGGTCTTACATAATATGTACATGAGCAGATAATAATTAAATAATATTATTATTCATTATAATATTATTATTATTATTATTATAATTAATAATTATAAAAAATGTAATATGTACTTGAGCAGATAATAATTAAATAAACAGATAATTAAATGAGCAGATAATAATTAAATAATACTAATTCCTATTTAATTTATTTTATTTAATTTATTTAATTATCTTTTTTTAATTTAATTTTTAAGTTAATTTATTTATCTTTGTTTATTTTTGTTTTTATTTTCTTCTTTATTTTCTTTTTTCTTTCATTTATTTGTTTATTTATTATAAATGTTTTACTGGAACAAGGGCAATGTATGTCTTCAGTCATTATTGGTCAGACTTTGTGTTTAGTAATCTTCATAATGATTCATTATGATTTTTTTTCACAAAAGGAAATGCAACAAGATTAAAAAAAGATGGACTAGAATTAGATACAGATTAATATTCTCACCTTCTTTGTGGTTTAACTGAGTTTACAGTTAATTAAAGGAATGTTTAGGATGATCGTTGATGCAGAAACGTCCATGTGACCTCGACACCTGCGCTTCCACCTGTGCAGGTTACGTCCAGGGGATGAGCGACCTCCTGTCTCCGCTCCTCTTCGTCACCCAGAACGAGGTGGAGTCCTTCTGGTGTCTGACGGGCTTCATGGAGCTGGTGGTTAGTAGAAGAAACTAGTCTAATTGTTGGTGTTACTTCCTCTACTTCCATTGTGCAGGAACAGCAGACCGAATAGACCATTTGCATAATGGTAATTAAATGTATGCAATGACTTAGCAAAGTCTTTTCCCCTCCGCAGCACCAGAACTTTGAAGAGTCCCAGGAGGCCATGAAGAAGCAGCTCCTCCAGCTCAGCATCCTGCTGAAGGCTCTGGACCCGGAGCTGTGCGACTTCCTGGGTCAGTCAGCTGACGCGCTCTTCTATCAACTCTTGATGCATCTTAAATATTAGATATCAAATTTGACAAACGGGGGCAGCCGGTGTGACAATTTGACACAGAGACACTTTGATCTCTTTCGGTTTGCTGTTTCCTTTTTCCTCCATCAAGAGCTGGAACAACGTTTTCAGAACTTGCGGTGGACGGGTTTTTTTCGGGTCGCTAAATCAGAAAAGTGAAAACTTCTTTCTTCTGTCCGTCAGACTCTCAGGACAGCGGCTCTCTGTGCTTCTGTTTCCGCTGGCTGCTCATCTGGTTCAAGAGAGAGTTCTCCTTCGAGGACATCCTCATCATGTGGGAGGTGAGTGCAAATATATATATATATATATATATATATATATATATATATATATATATATATATATATATATATATATATATGATGCTAAAGGACAGTCAGGCACCTTCTCAATGCTTCAGTGCTTCATATTAAGGTGTGAGAAATGGAGAACACACTGAACTAGTTTCTGTGAGCACTAAACTTTTCTAATGTAAATAATGTGATCCCTTTGAGACACTGTATTTTCAACCTAAAGGCCGTCAGTTCTTTTAAAGATCAACAAAATTCATACCTAGATATTTCCTCTGTTGATCCTTTTTTATCGAGAATTAAATTACCATGATCAAAACATACAATGAAGGTTAAGAAAAAAATTCAGTTTGCTTCATTTTTAGAGTCTGGACATATTTGGGTTATGTAACTCTTAAAAAGCTCTACGAACCTTGTGTTAAAACATACATTTTTTTATGTATTGAGGTGTCTTTCTCGATTTTAAAAAGGTTTGTTGTGAAAATCGTGTAACTATTGAAAAACAATAAATAGTGTAAAAGTGTTCTTTACCTAGTAACATGTTCCTCTTTTCTCCTCAGGTCCATTGGTCTCGTCTGCCGTGCGATAACTTCCACCTGCTGATCGCCTGTTCGATCCTGGTGTCCCAGAGAGGCGAGCTCATCGGCTCGGACCACGACTTCAACACTATTCTGAAGGTGAGCGCCGAGTTTGTGTGTTTATTTGTGCGTGAGACCGGAGCCGAGCCGCTTTGTCTGTATATCTCAACCCTGTGCAGCACATCAACGAGCTCACCATGAAGCTGGACCTGCAGAGCGTCCTGCGAGGAGCGGAGGCCATCTACCTGCAGCTGACCCAGTGCAAGGTGAGACCCGGCCTATACGATATATTTAAAGCTGAATCTCAGCGTCCCAGAAGCTGTTTACTGATCCCTGACCTCCCGCCCCCCCTCTGCTCTGCCCTCCACCAGGAGCTTCCCCTGAAGGTGCAGCAGGTCCTGGGTCTCTACGTCCCGTCCAGCTCCGAGGAGGACAGCCCGGACTCCCAGAGCAGCGAGACCCGCCGCCTCCTGGACGCGCCGCAGGCCGGAGCCTCTTCTTCCTCTTCTTCTTCTTCTTCTTCTTCTTCTTCTTCTTCTTCTCACACGGCACGCGTTCCCACCTACCCTTAACTCTGCAGGTCAGCCGGGGGAACTGACACACACGGACGATCTTTATATAAATACGGAAATCAAATCTATATATCTCTCTATATATATATATATAGACTGTATATGATGGAGTGAAATGGAATGAAGAATGTTGTTGCTGTTTGTCGGAGGCAGGGGGCGCTGTTGAGGCTCTTTTCTTTTATGAATGTTATAGAAAGACTATCCTTTTCTTTCTGTGTGTGTCTTGTTTCTCCTCTTCCTCCTCCTCCTCCTCCTCTACCTCCTCTACATTATATTTAACAGCCTGTCACATGTGATGCATTGTGCTTTCCGTGCGTTTTTGTTTTTTTTGCGTCCGCCTCGCCGCCGTTCCTTCCTCCAAGTGAAGAAGATGAAGGAAACCTTGTTAGTGCGACGCCATCCCAGCTCTGTGCACAGCTGACTGCATGCCTTATGGGTTTCACACCTGTGTTTTTAATCCTTGTAATTATCTACATGATGTCATAACGTTTTCATCCGCTGATTCTTTCCAAATAAATGGTTGAATTTGAAGAGGCGCGACATTTTCTCTAACCGGTCTGCAGATCTACTTGAATGTGTTTATTTACAAGTAGCACAGACTCATTTAGACTCATTGATATCAATAAAATATGATAAAATATTACAAAGACAGCCTCCAAAATGATCATAACATGAAATTGACAGCTTTTTTTTAGCACAAATGTAACATTATGACGTTCTTAGGGAAGCGTTTCAGACTGCTTTAGTTTTAGTGAGGTGTACCTAATAAACTGGCAGCTGAGTTTGTATTGCAAGTCTCTGCATGGATGAAAAACTCATCAAGAAAATAAATTAAAAAACACCACAAAAGTCAAGAAATGACTACAAAATCATAAAAATTCAAATAAATCGTCCAAAACTGCACAAAATGTATAGAGAACACAACAAGAAAACATTTTTTTTTTTTTTTTAAATTGAGCAGAAAAATACACGTAAAACACAAGAAACTGACTTTAAAACTCAAAGACAAGCAGCAGCGGACATTTCATGACTGGTCCCTCATTAAAATCTCTTTGATTTTGATTTTAATATGATCCAATATTGTTTAACTGTTAATACAGTGCATGGACTCACTTAAAATGTTGTGATGTTGTGTGTAAAAATGTAAATTAGTTAAGTTCATGCAGGCAGACATTGCCAAATATTAGTTTCTGTTCAATGTAAATGAAAGATGTGAATCTGTCTAACGTTTCGGTGTTTAAGTTCCAGACAGAACTGACAGAAATGGTTCCAATCCCACGAGTTAAGACGTGTTGTCAACACGTGTTTCAAGTCGGATGTGTAATGTACATACAGTGTAATTTAAGAAAGAAAAAACGCCCCAGGCTTTTTAGATTAATAACAGATCAAACTCAGAAAGTGAGTTATCTGAGTGTAACAGTAGCTGTTTGCTTAAGTGGTGTCTTAACTCTGGACTGGTTAAGCTCCGCCCCCTGGCCTCCTCCCCCTGCGGCCAGCAGGTGTCTGTGTGAGGTGAATGGAGCCTCTGTTCTCCACTGTCCCGGGAAAATGAGCTGGAAAATGAGGGGCGGGGAGCCACGCCCCCTTTCTCAGGCCCTCTTTCGGCTCTCCGCTTGTCCCCGTCCCCCTGCTTGAATACAGCTGCGACGTATGAATTTAGCAGGGTGCTTAAACAGGCCGCCGATCTGCCACCCGGCTCTCCCTCCCTCCTCCCCTCCGTCCAGCCCCGAGCTGACCTCCAGGGGGCAACTCCCTCAGCCCCTCATTCACACTCAATCTGCTTTCAGCCCCTTTATTAGTGCGTGGCCTTGTCGACAGCTTTACACCGTATTCTCTCTCTGATGCCGCGATGGACTGCGTGTTAGAGGATTAGGGTGTTAGGGTCTCTTCATGTTGTCATTAGAAGTGGATGATGCCCTCTTAAGCTTTAAAAACCACCAGTGGGACGCTTTCAATATCTGGAGGGGAGTTTCCTTGTGGTCCGGTTGTTCTTTTAGTCTTGAGTTGTCTCTTACGTTCAGGGTCTTACGCTCATGGAATTTTAAAACTGTTATTTTCAGGCCTGGAAAAGTCCTTGAAAATAAAAATAAAACCCCAAAAGTTTAGTAAAAGTCATGTAAATGTGTTATATTCATGTGTTCATGTCGTTCATTTACGCTGAGTTTGAAATAATGAATATGCTTTTAAAAGAAAGACACTCAGAATATAAGCAGGCATCTATATAAATGTTTATTTTTGTAATCAACATTACATGTCTCTCGTTAATTTGAGTCATTTAAGGTTTACTGTATGCTTTGGAATTCTCATTATTAATTTAAATACTACATTTACTCACTTTTTCATGTTTACACCCAGATTTCACAACATGTTTCGTCATGGAAATTTGGTTTAAAGTCATGAAAAAGTCAAAAATGTGTATGAACCCTGTACTTTGCTTAGATTGAATTTAAACAGGTATTCAGATGGGATTCAAATTTGTTTCCTCATGTTTTTATCTGCAGAAGAGGGTTCATCCTCACACCGGTAGCTGGCAGATTATCGGTGAGCGTTCTTGCAGGTAAACATAGTTCACACTGTAAAACTTTCCTTTCCTTGTCACTGCCACCTTAAAGAGTCGGAGCTGCTTCCTTTGGGCCCAAAACACTCATTTGTGCAATAAAATCCCTTCATTTGCACGTCAACTATTTATTTTTTCCCCCCGTTTTGTTTTTCTTATTGGCTCAAATTAACTGTTTTTATTTCAATTTGTATTTATTTTTCGTTTTGGAGCTGCAAGCCACATTTCCCACGCAGGACAATGAAGACGTAAAGTCAATATCCGCACACATGAACGTCCAATCAGAGCGCGCCGCCTCAGAAGGTCGTCAGGTGGCGCTCTTCTTGTGTCAGACGTGTTGAACCCGGGTGGTTTTATTTAAATGCAGGAATTCCAGCTATGCATCAGAAAGTGAGCCCATATGGCAGCATGCTGTTCAGCATCACAACCCTTTTATTGTTATATAATCATGCTTTTAGGGGGATTTTCTATAGTTTTTGTTAATGTTCTTTTTCTTTCCTTTATATGTAACAGCTCACGGTTACTTGCATGTATTTACGTCTGCAGCGGTGGAATGTCTCTATTTCCAAAAGGACACATTTTAGCTATTTTTATTGTTTCCTGACACTTTAAACTTCTACTTTGCTAAACTTCAGAGAGAAATATACACTCTATACTGCACGTGTTACTAAAATACGACGGGCTGATATCGATTGAACACTTCAAGTTAGCAGTGACAATAATCCAATAATGTAATAAATAAGTATTACACTCGTCTGCATCAGGAAAACCTTTTATTTTCGACTTTTTTTTTTTTTTTTTTGCTAATTGAATATAATATAATTCCTTTATTGTCTTTTCTCAAAGTATAACGACATTAAAGAGCAATCCTGACGATGCACACACATAAATAAGAAATAAAATAGGTAATGTGTAAATAGAAAGTAAGGTAATTGAGTTTCTAGATATGATAATACTTTATATTCAAGACTCCTCCTTGTAATGCAGTATCTGAATGGATGTGTGATCAAATCTAAAAGATGCAGTCCTATAAAATGACGTCTGAGTTAAAACAAAGTAACTTCATTAAGTGAATTCTACTAAATACCGTAAACACGTTGTACTCAAACACCACTTAGAAATGAAATGTATTCATTTTCGTCACAAACGGCCACCAGCTCCGCGCTGAATAGAATGAATAATTGATGCTCGGCTGAAATCAAGTCGTCCATTTAACTCCCGTTTGAAACGCGAGCGGCTTGAAGCCCTTAATGTGTGAAGAGCCTGTAATGACTGTCACTGCAATCCGTTCTCTGCATGGTGAGGGCATTGTGACCAGCAGAGGAGTCCCAGGGGAGTGTGTGAAAAGCGTGTCTGCCTACCCGTCAGTGTGTGTGTGTGTGTGTGTGTGTGTGTGTGTGTGTGTGTGTGTGTGTGTGTGTGTGTGTGTGTGTGTGTGTGTGTGTGCAGCAGCAGGCAGAAGGCCAGGGGCCGATGTCTGACACTGATTTGTAAAGGCAGACAATGCGGCTCACTGACCTGCCGGCTGCACTGTCTGTTGCTCATTCCTCCTCCTCCTCCTCCTCCTCCTCCTCCTCCTCCTCCTCCTCCTCTTCCTCCTCCTCCTCCTCGCGGGGCAGCAGGTTGCTCTGACAATGAGTAAACCTCTCAAGAGCCAAGAGTCTGATGGACACATTCATATTCTAACAAGTGTGACTCGTGCACACTTTTTTATTTGGCTTGTTTTTATTTATTTTTTTATTTTTAGGATCAGAATCTAATTTATCGCCACGTAGACGAGCAACACACATGTACAATAGGAAAGAAAAATACACATTACTTGTTTAAAAAATACAATTAGAAATTTCAAAAAATATATGTGTTCATCTTATATAATTTTTTTTCATAACATTTTTATTTCTTAATTATTTTTAATTGTTTTGTTCTATTTACCTTGATTTGACAAGACATATACATGTAGAAATAATACAAATAGAAATATTTAGAAATACAATTTAAAGTACAAAAAGTATGTATGTAAATTGTAACTATTCATCTTATATTAATATAATTGTTGTATTTGTTCCAAAACTCTCAGGCTTGTAGTTCCTTGAGGCAAAACTAAATCTGTGTTCATCCCCTCATCATTCATTTAGTTTATGAAAAGACAGAAAACCCTGAAAAAATATAATTTTATTAAGATGGAACCAACGGCGTTTGGGGCATTTGTGCTTACTTTTTAAAATGATGTTGATTAATTAATTAATGTTCTATATGTTGCCTCATTTCATGTTAAATAAATAATGAATACAATGAATAAAAATGTCAGCTCTGTTTACCTTCAATATTGGTGAAATATCTAAAAAAATGAACAAGATTTTGTACTTTTTTCAGAAATATTCCTATATTTTGTGAAAACTGAGAATTAAGTGTAAAAGTTTCACACAAGCACCAAATAAAACCACAAAAAAACTTAAAAATAACAAAATAAATTCACTTAAAAGAGATGACAGACTTCAACACATCAAATAAATTTCCTTCTGCGTCGGCAAAAGTACAAATACATATTCGATCAGAACTTCAAGCCTCTCCAGCGTGAAACGTCCTCCAGACTTGGACACTTCTCCTCTCGTGTCGCGTTGTAAACAAACACCCGCCTCCCTTTTGTCATCCATTCCCATTGTCACAGTCTGGATCTGACCTTTTCTCTTCCTCCCTTCTCTCTTTCACTGCCGGAGACAAGCTGTTGCTCCGTCCCCTGCGGGCCACTCCCTCACTTGTCTGCTCCTCTTTCCTCCCCCCCTCTCTCTCCCTTCCTTCTCCCTCTCCCCACCTGTTGAAGCAATTGTTGCACGGGCCACATTGTTGCCTTCTTATTATTTCATGGGACTCGCGGCGGTCCACGCCCCCTTTTTTTTTTACGCTCCTCTTCCTCTGTGCCACTCTCTCCCCTCCTCCTCCTCCTCCTCCTCCTCCTCCTCTCTCCATCCCTGCTGGGTATAAAAGTCAGAGCTGATAGTTGAGCGGTGACATTCATCTGAGCGCCACAGGAAACGCTTCACCCGGGATAAAAAAAAAAAGGGTTTCCGCTTCTGTTCACCTGCAAAACACGAAGGTGGCCGAGGGACACTATAGCTGCTGGGTTTTTCTTCTCCCCAATTTGGACGTAAAAAACAAGTTCACATTTCGCCCGGCCGGCTGTTTGCAGATGGACAGAAGCATGTCGGTGTCCCTGTGGTGCGAGGAGGCGGAGGAGGACCAGAGCCAGACCGAGACCAAGGCCGAGGCCCGGGGCCGGACCGAGGAGCCCTCGTCTCAGCTGCGAGCCGCCTGGGACCCCACGGTGTCCGGGCGCCGCGTGATCCAGAGGCTGCTCCACGTGGAGGAGCGGTACGCGCCCTCCGTGCTCTACATCACCCTCATCCAGCGGGAGCCGGAGCGCCGGGAGGAGCTCGCCAAGTGGGCCCTGGAGGTATGAGAGGTGTCTCCCCCCTGCTCCCAGAATCCTCCTGGAGGTCATCACCGCGGCTGTGATGCTGACCTCTCTCTCTCTCTCTCCTTCTCCAGGTGTGCTGTGAGTGCGGCTGCGACGAGGCCGTGTTTCCCCTGTCCGTCTCCCTGCTGGACCGCTTCCTGTCGGCGTCCTTGTCTCTGCCCGTCTCGCCCTACTGCCTCGCCGCCGGCTGCATCCTCATCGCCTCCAAGCTGGCGGAGTGCGACAACGTCACCGCCGACACGCTCTGCGCCGCGGCCGAGTACAGCTTCCATCCCTCCAACCTGCGGGTGAGCGGATGTTGACAACACATATCACACGTAATCACAACAAATCTATTCTCTCGTCACAATGTCAGCATCACAACACGTATCTTCCCTCCCGTCAGGAGATGGAGCGCGTCGTCCTCGCCACCGTCCGATGGGACACGGCCGCGGTGACCCCGCAGGACTTCCTCCCGCATTTCCTGGCCTCCGTGGAGCAGAGAGGAGACGGAGGAGGCCGCGGCGCCCCCGAGGAGGCGCTGCGCTCCACCCTGCGGCGGCACAGCGACACGCTGGCCGCCATGTGCGCCTGCGACTCCCGCTTCCTCGGGGCGCCGCCGTCGCTGGTCGCCGCGGCGTCCCTGAACTGTGCCCTGCGGGGTCTGGGCAACAAGGGCCCCGCCCAGCTGGAGGTGATTTGTGAGGCTCTGGCGGAGCTCTGTCAGACTGACCTGGTGAGTGCAAAACACCTGCAGAGTCTGAGGCGCTTCTCGGGCCTATTTATCTGATTACATCACATTTAGGGGTTATTCTGGATTGCAGGAGGAGAGAATCAGAATACCACATGTTCTAAAGTCATTGCATCTATGACACAATGATGTACTCTCTCTCTTTCTCTGTTGCATCCCAGGTGGTGCTGCAGTGCTACAGCGACATGATCGAATACGCGCTCCGCCAGCGGCTGAGCAGCGGCCTGCAGCAGAGCCCCATGCAGAAGGAGGAAGAGGAGGTGGAGGACGAAAGGCCCGGGACGCCTACAGACATGAGAGAGATTGATTTCTAAACACTGCATTGAAAGTGTGAATCAATCAAAAAAAACGTTCTTTAAAGTCCATCAGTCAAACTGATATACATTGATCGTGACCTCAAAATGCTCTGACACTTCTTGATATTTAAAAAAATGACTTTATTGAGTGACTGTTAATTTAAATGTAATCTTTATTTATTTGTGAATTTTGTTTAAGTTATCTGTTTTTGCATGTGCCATATTTTTATTATCTATTTCTGTTAATTTTATTGTAGGCTTAGATGTTATGTTTTTGTTCTAATATTTATACCTTTAATTTATTATTACGTGCAATTGTTGACTCTTTCTATGTTAATTTATTTCAACTTGCCATTACTTTGTGTTTGTGTGCCGAATTAAATATACAAAAGATCTATTTTTCAAAGCAATTAAACGTTTAAAACGTTTGTACTTATTTTGTGTCTCATTTCGTGTGTTAATTATCAATGGGGAAATGCTGCCTTCACTTACTATTCATCGAGTTGTACTTCTGAGCTCTAAGCTTACTTTTCTATTCATCTACTTGTAATGGGACATCATTACCTCCGGAAATGACGGATAGAAGAGCACATGTGTTTTCGGTGGAAAGTCTTCTGACTTATTACGGGATTTAGTACGAATGAAAATGTCCAAAAAATATGAAATAAACAATTCCAAGTATTTCCGACAGTACCTGAAGGCATCATATTGGACCAGTCCTGCATTTTCGTGACGTCTATTTTATCCGACGCAGATCAGATCGTGTTGTGATCATCGCATCAGGCTTATTACAGACAAACGGGCGGTAAGAGACGAGCAACTGATTGTATTTAGTGTTTATAACATATTTATGATTGTGCGTTGTAATATCGGCTGATTTTAAAGCAAGAATTGATATAAAATCGTGACATAGAGACAGCTAGAGGACGTTTTCTGTAGCTCCCCCGGCTAACTGTGGATACCAAGTACCTGTTCGCCTGTATCACCTTTTAAAATGACCTCATAAAGACGGTGTAATGTTTTAAATGGTGCAGAAACCAAACAATTCCCTCGTGCCACGTGTTTAATGCCACACCTAACGTCACAGGAAGATTGGGACCGCTCACCTCATCCGCATCCGTGTTGTTGTTTAAGCTAGTTTGTGGTTTTCTAGCTACATTAGCGACCCCTTATAATACGAATATCCTAATTAAACCATGTTGTTTATTCCAATAAGTACTGCTGGTGTCTTAAACTAAATGCGAGCTGTTAATTCAGCATAGCAGTGGCCTTGTATCCAGTAGTTAGTGATGACTAGAAACATATTGGGATAAAGTGTCTGCACCTTTAAATGAGTCTGACTGGTCATGTTGATAAAAATAAAACTTGCAGCTGTGAACCAAACGTGCTTCATTACTGCTCTGGTCAGAAAATATGATGTATTAAATATGCTCAAAAGCAGAATCAGACACAAATAGTTTTGTTTTATAGTTTGCATGTAAACACATTTAGTCATGATGGAGTGTAAGTTAAGATTTGGCCAAAATAAATGCATCTGGTTGAATTTTAGGCGAATGGATCATGATTTTTTTAAATTATTTTTTAATTGACAGGGTTCTTACGGTCATGGAAAACCTGGAAAAAAAGTCATGTAATCTTAAAACTGTTATTTCCAGGCCTGGAAAAGTCATGTAAATGTGTTATATTCATGTGTTCATGACGTTCATTTACGCTGAGTTTGAAATAATGAATATACTTTTAAAAGAAAGATATAAGCAGGCATGCATACAGGCATCTATATAAATGTTTATTCTTTTAATCAAACTATTGTCTCATTCATTTGTGTCATTTAAGGTTTACTGTATGCTTTGTATTCTCATTGTTAGTTTAAATACTACATTTACTCACTTTTTCATGTTTACACCCAGATTTCACAATGTTTGATCATGAAAATTTGGTTTAAAGTCATGGAAAAGCATCGGTCAAATTGTGTATGAACCCTGACTGGAAGAGAGAACTGACGGAAAGGACCGTTTTTATTCGTTGTTTACTTTGAAGGAGGATGAACCTCTCACCCGGCTGGCTGCTGCTCCTCTCCATCTCTGCCGGCGTCTGGTCGGTGCCCATCGACCGCAATGCCGACGCCCCGGAAGCTAAAGCGGAGGCGCCGGAGGAGAACGTGGTAACGGCCTCGAACGTCTCAGCCGTGCACTCAAGTTGAGATTCGGCTTGTCGTGATTAACTTTTCCGATCTCGCAGGACACCGGCCTCTACTACGACCGGTACCTCAGGGAGGTGATCGAGGTTTTGGAGACGGACCCTCACTTCAGAGAGAAGCTGCAAACGGCGAACACGGAGGACATCAAGGTCGGTGGCCATTCCTTCCCTCCTTCCCTTTTCTTTCTTTCTTTCTTTACGGTTCTGTTGTTCTCACCTGGATGTGTCGTGTTCCCCTCAGAACGGCCGGCTCAGCAAAGAGCTGGACCTGGTCGGTCACCACGTCAGGACGCGCCTGGACGAGCTGAAGCGGCAGGAGGTGTCTCGCCTCAGGATGCTGCTCAAGGCCAAACTGGACAGCACCAACACGCAGAGTGAGAGTTATGGTTCATTATGGATTCATGTTTATGGAGATTATTACTTAAGATTACATTTAAAGATCTCCTGTGGAAAATTGGATGGTTGCCGACGCATATAGACAACAAATACTAATGTTTAAGGTTATGTACTACAGCATACATTATGTTTTTTTACTTTACGAAACTTCATATGTTGATAGATCACTTATAAATAATAAATACACTATTTGATCCAACTGTTTTACCATTTAAAGCAATATATTTGCAGCTTTTTTCGGTTTTTACTTGAAAAAATATATAAAAAATGATCCTTTTTAGCTAATTAGCTGCTGAATCAGCATTGTGAGCAGAGATAAATAAAAAAATGGAGGTAGAAAAATGGAGGAAAAACCAACAAATGACACTTCCAACTGCTCCCTGTTAGCTGTTCATTTCGCCATAAACAGATGTGAAAATGGAGGCATTGTATATTAGATAGATAGATAGATAGATAGATAGATAGATAGATAGATAGATAGATAGATAGATACTTAGATACTTTATTAATCCCCAAGGGGAAATGTGTTGTCGTAGTAGTGCCTTACAACTTACAGATACAAATAAACACACAAGATAAAATATCAAAAAAAGCAACAGGGATGAAAGATATGTATAAAAAATAAAGTAAAATATATATATATTTATACACAATTAAAATAGAATACAAATAACTGGAATGAAATATATGTGCAGCTGCAGAGTATTAAAGAAAATGGGTGCATTTCTTTCCGTTATGCATATTGCGTAATATCCGTTCATGTGCACAGATGCGGAATTTCTTCCCGAGCGAAGCAGAAGTCGCAAAAGTGAAATGTTTCACTTTTGCGAAAAATATCCTCATGAATGCAAATTAGCTTGTTTTTATTGAGGGAGATGCGTTCAGTGTGCGTGGGACATAATGGAAGTCACGTGTGCTCGTTAACCGGCGCGTGTGTGTCTGCTTGTGAAAGGCCTGCAGATGGACCACGCCTCCCTGCTGAAGCAGTTCGAACATCTGGATCCACACAATCAAAACACGTTCGAGGCCAAAGACCTGGAGCTGCTGATCACGACGGTAAGAGAATAATTATTTTATTAATAATTATCTTTCAACCCCCGGAGAAATCAGTCCACGGTTTATATGTTCGCACCAGATTTAAATGGATGAATCCCCTCGCGGTCCTGCAGAATCATAATTACACCCATCAGCTGCAAGTACAGGTCAAAACAAGATGGCGGCAACATGTGTGTGCGTGTGCGTGTGCGTGTGTGTGTGTGTGTGTGTGTGCGTGTGCGTGTGTGTGTGCAGGCCACCAAGGACCTGGAGAACTACGACGCCGAGAGACACGAGGAGTTCAAGCGCTACGAGATGCTGAAGGAGCACGAGAGGCGCGAGTACCTGAAGGGTTTGGACCAGGAGAAGAGGGAGCGCGAGGAGAAGAGGATGCAGGAGCTGAAGGACAAACACCGGCAGCACCCCAAGGTCAACGCCCCGGTACGAAGGCACCCACCCACGCGCCCACCATGCTCTTTTTCTTCCTCCTCCTTTTACTTCCTCCTCCTTTTCTTCCTCATCCTCTTTTGTTTCTTCCTTGTCATTTTCCTCCTTTTCCTCCTTCTCTTCCTCTTCCTCCTCCTTTTTCTTGCCCCTCCTTGTCGTCTTTTCTTTCTCTTCCTCCTCCCTTTCTTCGTCTTTATCCTCCTCTTTCTTCCTCCTCCTTCCCCTCATCGTGCTCTTTTGTTCCTCTTCCTCCTCCTTTGCTTCCTCCTCGTCTTCTTTTCTTCTTCCTTCTCCTTTTCTTCCTCTTTATCCTCTTTTCTTCCTCCTTCTTGTCCTCTTTTCTTCCTCTTTATCCTCTTTTCTTCCTCCTTTTATTCCTCGTCCTCTTTTTTCTTCCTTTTCCTCCTTCGTTTCCTCACCTCCTTTTCCTCCTCTTCTTCCCCCTCATCGTGCTCTTTTCTTCCCTCTTCCTCCTCCTTTTCTTCCTCTTTATCCTCTTTTCTTCCTCCTTCTTGTCCTCTTTTCTTCCTCTTTATCCTCTTTTCTTCCTCCTTTTATTCCTCGTCCTCTTTTTTCTTCCTTTTCCTCCTTCGTTTCCTCACCTCCTCTTCCTCCTCTTCTTCCCCCTTCTCGTGCTCTTTTCTTCCCTCTTCCTCCTCCTTTGCTTCCTCTTCGTCTTCTTTTCTTCTTCCTTCTCCTTTTCTTCCTCATCCTCTTTTCTTCCTCCTTCTTGACCTCTTTTCTTCCTCTTTATCCTATTTTCTTCCTCTTTTTTTCTTCCTTGTCCTTTTCCCCCTTTTCACTTCCTCACCTCCTCATGTTTCTTGCCCCTCCTTGTCGTCTTTTCTTTCTCTTACTCCTCCCTTTCTTCCTCTTTATCCTCCTTTTTCTTCCTCCTCCTTCCCTTCATCGTGCTCTTTTCTTCCTCTTCCTTCTCATGCTCTTTTCTTCCTCTTCTTCTTCCTCCTCCTTTTCTTCCTCATCCTCTTTTCTTCCTCCTTCTTGTCCTCTTTATTCCTCTTTTCTTCCTCCTTTTCTTCCTCGTCCTCTTTTTTTCTTCCTCCTTTTCCTCCTTCGCTTCCTCACTTCCTCTTCCTCCTCCTTCCCCTCATCGTGCTCTTTTCTTCCTCTTCCTCATCGTGCTCTTTTCTTCCTCTTCTTCTTTTTCTCTTCCTTCTCCTTTTCTTCCTCCTTCTTGTCCTCTTTTCTTCTACTTTATCCTCTTTTCTTCCTCCTTTTCTTCCTCATCCTCTTTTTTTCTTCCTCCTTGTCCTTTACCTCCTCCTCCTCTTCCTCCTCCTTTTTCTTCCCCTTCCTTGTCGTCTTTTCTTTCTCTTAATCCTCCCTTTCTTCCTCTTCATCCTCCTCCATTTTCTTCCTCCTCCTTCCCCTCATCGTGATCTTTTCTTCCTCCTCGTGCTCTTTTCTTCCTCCTTTTTTTCTTCCTCCTTTACTTACATCCTCTTTTCTTCCTCCTTCTTCTTTTCTTCCTCCTTTACTTACATCCTCTTTTCTTCCTCCTTGTCTTCTTCTTCCTCCTTGTCCCTTTCCTCCTTTTCCTTT
>NC_136605.1:20473158-20483158 GCF_910589615.1 Taurulus bubalis
CTGGAGACCAACCCGGCGTACACGGAGGAGGAGCTGCAGCGCTTCGAGGTGGAACTCCGGGACCGAGAGGACGAGCTGAAGAGGAAGGCGGAGAACCTGCGTCAGCAGCAGGATCTGCTGAAGGAGAGAGGGAAGGCCCTGGAGGCCCAGAGGAAGGAGTACCAGCAGGTACCGTCATGCAGGCGTCATGCAGGGGTCATGCAGGGGTCATACAGGGGTCATACGGGGGTCATACAGGGGTCATACAGGGGTCATGCAGGGGTCATACAGGGGTCATGCGGGGGTCATGCGGGGGTCATGCAGGGGTCATACGGGGGTCAGGTGAAGGCCCTGGAGGCCCAGAGGAAGGAGTACCAGCAGGTACTGTCATGCGGGGGTCATACGGGGTCATACGGGGTCAGGTGAAGGCCATACCTCCTTAATTTTAAACATTTTAAAGAATACCTCCTTAATTTTAAGCGTTTAAAAAACCATACCTCCTTAATTTTAAACGTTCAAAGAACCATACCTCCTTAATTTTAAACGTTTAAAGAACCATACCTTCTTAATTTTAAACGTTTAAAGAACCATACCTCCTTAATTTTAAACGTTTAAAGAACCATACGTCCTTAATTTTAAACGTTTAAAGAACCATACCTCCTTAATTTTAAAGAACCACATGTTCTTCATTTTAAACGTCTACAGAACCATAGAGATGATCATGTAATCGTTGCACTTTTATAATTGCAGGCGGTTTTAGAAATGTCCCAGAGGCAGAAAGAGCAGCAGGCAGCGGACGGGCAGCCTCCTGCGGGTCCTAATGGAGAACTTCAGTTCCAGCCGGAGGCGCCAAAGGTGGAAGCTAAAGGTGAACCATCGAGAAAATGACACCTGTGTTTTATTCTGTTGGAACGTCTCCTTCTATTTCAGTGTCTCTCTCTCTCTCTCTCTCTCTCTCACAGCCGAACACCCGGCCGAGGCCCAGAATAACCTTCCTGCAGAGCCGCCACAGAATCTGCCCATACACACTTAGTGCAGCACACACACACACACACACACACACACACACACACACACACACACACACACACACACACACACACACACACACACGATTTGCACTGACACACATATCCAGATGGGTTCCACAAGCTGCATAGCGTGGAGTGTGTGTATAAATTCAGACAAACTGGAATCCTGAAATATTGTACTGTGTTCATCTCTGTGGTCTCCGTTAGATTTCAAGATCTCAAAACAACATATACATATATATTTATTTATATATATGTATATATTTATATATATTAGTATATGTGTGTTTTCAGAAATCTTCAGTGAAATTTTCATTAATGCAGGGTCTTTACTGTAAAATGCTCAACCTTTAAATAAAGACTTAATTTAAAAACCTCTAAAACAAACTCCTTGAAATCCGTTTTTTTTTTTTGACACACACACACACACACACACACATTTTAACTGTATTCTCTCCAGAGTTTTTCCTCCCGTCTTCCTGCCGTGTTTTATCCCACAGTAATGATTGTTTCTTCATTCAGTGCCGAGAGTAATATAATAATATTATAATATAGTAATATAATAATATTATAATATAGTAATATAATAATATTATAATATAGTAATATTATAATATAGTAATATAATAATATTATAATATAGTAATATAATAATATTACTATATTATAATATAATAATATTATAATATAGTAATATCATAATATTACTATATTATAATATTATAATATAATAATATTATAATATAGTAATATTATAATATAGTAATATCATAATATTATAATATGTTGCGTCCTTATAGAATATTCTAGTTGTTTACCCTTCCTAGTTTAAAATGATGAGGCTGCAAAAAGGTCGATCAAAATAATCGCTGCAGGTTTTCTGGAAGACGAACATAAAATATAAAATGTTGCTGAATTTCTGGTTCCATCTTTTTAAATCTATATTTATTGTAATTTTATATTTAGCTGTAAGACAAACTGGTTTGATACGAAACTACAAACAACATTCTTTAGAATAAGATAAGAATGAATACAGTGTGCATGAGTGTTTGGATGTGTGTTTGTGCTCCTCCTCGTCCTCTTTTCTTCCTCCTCTTCCTCTTTTCTTCCTCCTCTTCCTCTTTTCTTCCTCCTCCTCGTCCTCTTTTCTTCCTCCTCGTCCTCTTTTCTTCCTCCTCTTCCTCTTTTCTTCCTCCTCTTCCTCTTTTCTTCCTCCTCGTCCTCTTTTCTTCCTCTTCTTCCTCCTTTCTTCCTCGTCTTCTTTTCTTCCTCTTCTTCCTCCTTTCTTCCTCATCCTCTTTTCTTCCTCCTCTTCCTCTTTTCTTCCTCCTCCTCGTCCTCTTTTTCTTCCTCTTCTTCCTCCTTTCTTCCTCGTCTTCTTTTCTTCCTCTTCTTCCTCCTTTCTTCCTCATCCTCTTTTCTTCCTCTTCTTCCTCCTCCTTTCCTTCCTCGTCCTCTTTTCTTCCTCTTCTTCCTCCTCCTTTCCTTCCTCGTCCTCTTTTCTTCCTCTTCTTCATCCTCCTCCTCCTCTTCCTTGTCCTCTTCTTCCTCCTCTTCCTCGCCCTCTTTTCTTCCTCTTCTTCTTCCTCCTCCTTTCCTTCCTCGCCCTCTTTTCTTCTTATTCTTCCTCCTTTTCTTCCTCGTCCTCTTATCTTCCTCTTCTTCGTCCTCCTTTACTTCCTCGTCCTCTTTTCTTCCTCTTCTTCATCCTCCTGTTCTTCCTCCTCTTCTTCCTTTTCTTCCTCTTCCTGCTTTTTTTTTTCCTCCTCCTTTACTTCCTCGTCCTCTTTTCTTCCTCTTCTTCCTCCTCCTTTACTTCCTCGTCCTCTTTTCTTCCTCTTCTTCATCCTCCTGTTCTTCCTCCTCTTCTTCCTTTTCTTCCTCTTCCTGCTTTTTTTCTTCCTCCTCCTTTACTTCCTCGTCCTCTTCTCTCCCCCTCCCTTTCTTCCTCCTCCTCATCCTCTTTCTTCCTCCTCTTCCTCCTCCTCCTTTGCTTCCTTCTCCTTTACGTCCTCCTCGTGCTCTTTCCTTCCTCCTTGTCCTCTTTTCTTCTAAGAACCAAATCTCCTGAATTTTAAACATGTAATTAAACTTCTGCATTTTACATATTTGATGAATGAATAATGAATAATAGAAAATAAAGCAAAAGTTAAAAACAACATGAAAAGTTTTCATTCGGTATTAAAACATTCCAAAATAATGTAGTTTAAAATGTCGCTGCAGGTTCTGCGGATGAACAGAAGAAGTAGAAGTAGAGAACATCAACGAGCATCTATTGTATTACTGTGTTTTTATTGTGTTGATGTGTTTTTATTGTGTTGATGTTGTGTTTTTATGCTGCTTTACAGAAAATAAACTGTACATGATGAGTTGCTTTCTTACGGAAAAGCCTTTCTTTCTTCTTCTCTCTAAATCTGTGCTTGTGAATGGATGAGGACGCTCTCTGAGGCTCACTGGCGGCTCTACTGTACAGCACCCTCTCAGAGGAGACCATTACGTCACCTCAGCCTGAGGCTTTAAGTCCCGCCTCCGCTGCGTTCTGATTGGCTGATAATACTTCCATAACTGGTAGTTTTACTGACACGAGTAGCGGCTGATTTTAATCATAAGAAAGAAAACTGTCGACATTTGTGATTCTTTTTCTTGTTTTTTTTATCAAATTATTTTATAGTTCACAGATCCCAGGAACTTAATGTGAACTTTTAAAGTTGAAGTTCTGGTTATTTTCAAGTTTTTTATACTGATTGTCACCTTTTTAATAATGTAATTGAATAATTGATGGTTATTTAACGTGCAGACATGAGGGTTCACCCCTCATGGTGACAATGCTGCTCCTCATCCAGCCACCAGAAGGCGCAATTGTTTAATTATCTTCTTTAAGCAAGTTTCGTGGACCACAGCGTGAGAATACATGAAATAAAAGCCTCTCTCTCTGCTGGTGTCCATTTGTTTTTGTTTTTAAAGACGTGAAAGCGAAACGCCGTGCAGCTGGAAGAGAGTCAGAGGACCGGAGGAGTTATTTTATCCGCTGGGAAATGTTTCTTTAAGACCCAGCATCTCTACCGAGGAGGAGAGGCGAGGGAAGAGACGCGATGGAGCCCGTCAAGTTACACAGAAACATCACCGAGGTCACCGGAAGCAGCATTATGTCTCTTCAGAATAAAGGTTGTATTTATTATTTTATTTACTCCTTTTTTCAGTCATGCTATATAGCTCGTCTTGTCACCTCCCTTGTTGGTCTGTGATGTATATGTGTGTGTGTATGTGTATATATATATATATATATATATATATATATATATATATATATATATATATATGTATATGTGTATACATATATATATTGCATATATATACACACTATATATATGTGTGTATACATACATATATATATATATACATTGTATATATATATATATATATATATATATATATATAGTATATATATATATATATATATATATATATATATATATATATATACAATATATATATGTGTGTATACATATATATATATAGATATATACAATATATATATATATATATATCTATATTGTATATATCTATATATATCTATATATATACAAGAATTCCCTTCTCAGTGTGTTAAATTTGAAGAGGTAAAACTCTCAATGATAATTAAAAAAATTGAAGACACTAAAACTTAAATGTGTAGCAGAAAACCTAATCGCCTTTTATACTGGCTCAATAAAAATAAATTGAATATTTTAAGAAGATTCAGGGGGTTTATTTGTCACCTTGTAGAACATGTGCAGTCAAATGCTTCATAATTATTATGATAATTATTATTATATTTTATATATATATATATATATATAATGATATGTTTATTTGTATTACTAAACGAAAGTTAAAGAATATAATGTTCATGATAATTATTGAAAATGAATTTGATTTAATGATATTAAATATTGTGTGCTTTTCACTGTATAAAAGGTCACGTTTGTGGTCACGTCGGCTGTTCGCGTGCGCGTTTTTATTCTGAAAGTCCCGCCCGGACGCCGCCCGCGTCTCCTGCGCGCGTCTTGACGCAGCCGCCGGAGCCGAAGAAGCGTCGCTCCCCTCGGCAGCGCGCAGCAGAGGGAGGGACGGGGCTGAACCGGGGCTGTAACGGGGCTGTACCGGGGCTGTAACGGGCTTTACCGGGCTGTAACGGGCTGTAACTGGCTGTACCGGGCTTTACCGGGCTGTAACTGGCTGTACCGGGCTTTACCGGGCTGTACCGGGGATGTAACGGGATGAGCTGCAGCCTCCGTCTGTCAGGTGCTCCGATGGAGTGAACCGGCCACCGAGGCGCCTTTACTTCCTGTCTCTGCCGATCATGGAGAGGGTAAGACACACACCATCGCTCGGCGGCTGCAGCTGAAATCCACCGTGAATGTTCGGTACCCACACACACACACACACACTGACACACACACACACTGACACACATACACTGAGCTGTGCGTTAGACCGTCCAGCTGTTTTTATGGGTGGGGAGGAGGAGGAGGAGGAGGATGGAGGGGTGTGATAGGAAATAGACGCCTTGCAGTCGGAATAAACGCCAAAGAGGCGCACCGTTTTCCGACATTTATGTCATTCATGCCACTAAAAATAACCCACTTGCGTGATACGTATCTCCCGGTTGAACGTGTTAATTAGGCCTCCATCATTTACAGCGTGATTGGCACCTCCTCTCCTGCACAGCCCTGCATGCTCTACACAAAACAGGCTGCTTCTCCCTCTTTATAAGCCATTTATTTAGTAAAGACAGCCTTGCATTTGCGCATAAGCCTCCTGATTCACGCATAATACATACATATACATATATATTTTTTTACAGATGGCTTCCGGAGCCGTAGAAAAAAAAGGAATGTCCTCCTGGATACATCCCGTAATTACAATTCACGATGACACCCTTTCCAGCAGCACCCCTCCACAGATGAGATGAACCAGCGCGCGCCTCTCTGCTCGAACCTGCCGGCCCGGTGCTGGTTCTGTGTGTGAATAACGACTCGTTTCCGTGCATCATGCGCCATTCATTTGCGCCGTTTTGACTGTGTGGGCACACACACACACACACTACACACACACACACACACACACACACACACACACGCGCGCGCGCGATCGGATGCACGCGCACTGATGGACGGACGGATCGCTCCAGACGTTGATGCCAGTCAGTGGGAGAGAGAGGCTGTTGTGTATGTGTGTGTGTGTGTGTGTGTGTGTGTGTGTGTGTGTGTGTGTGTGTGTGTGTGTGTGTGTGTGTGTGTGTGAGAGAGGTGGGAAATACAGACGTTATACAAACCTCCTACGTTCCTCCATCATCTAAACATGTCCTCTCCCTTTCTTCTTCTTCTTCCTTCCCTCTCCAGGTCCGTCTCTCATCTGAGTGAAGCCTGGGCCGGGGGTCAGAGGTCATCCGTTAAAACCTGCACCTCTCCCTCTCACCCCTGCACCCACACTGCCCACACTCCCCCAAACACACACACACACACACACACACACACACACCCTTCCAAAACATCAGTTGGCCGCTTGACTAAGAGGCAGCGGTCCACCAGTCGCTGCCGCCAAGCGCCAGAAACCGCCTCTCACACGCCACCGCTCACACCCGGGCCTCAAGATGATGTGCGAGGTGATGCCCACCATCTCGGAGGACGGGCGCGGAGGCGGAGGCGGGTCGTCCTCCCCGCCGGGTAGCGGAGGAGGAGGAGGAGGAGGAGGAGGAGGAGGAGGAGGGCTCGGGGCCGCCGGGGCCTTCGGCAGCAGGGACGCCCGCGGCGGCAGCGGCAGCGACGAGGGCGGCAGCACCGGCAACCTGGAGTCTCTGATGGTGAACATGCTGACGGAGAGGGAGCGGCTGCTGGAGAGCCTGAGGGAGACCCAGGACTGTCTCGGGACGGCCCACCTGCGCCTCAGGGACCTGGGCCACGAGAAGGAGTCGCTCCAGAGGCAGCTGTCCATCGCCCTGCCGCAGGTACGAGCGCCGCCTGGCCTCACGAGTCCAGCAGCTGTGGAGGAAACACACACACACACACACACACACACACACACACACACGTCTCAGCTCCCTCTCTGTGAGGGATTGTGAGGGTTTTATTAATCTTATTGTACGTCAAATGTAATATTTTGTGAAGGTCAGACTGAAGGAAAAGTTTCATCTGGGCTGAAGTGTCAAGTTCAATCCTGTCACATTATGTGGGTGTGTGTGTGTGTGTGTGTGTGTGTGTGTGTGTGTGTGTGTGTGTGTGTGTGTGTGTGTGTGTGTGTTGTGTGTGTGTGTGTGTGTGTGTGACTGGGTGAACATCTGGACTTTTTTTTGCATCTGTAAGAAGCCGTTTTAGGAAAAGCTTTGACTTGAGGTTGGGGTGGACGTTTGTTTTGTGGTTCCTTTAAGTTCAGGTTCAACTCAGGCTTAAAGTCGAGTTTAGGAGGTGCATAACAGAGTCACGACCAAGTTTAGGCAGCTTCGTTAAAGCGGAAATTACGTAACACGTCAAAAGAGCGAAAGAAACGCACTAAAAGGACATTTAAAGTAATTTAAATACAATTAAAAGTCACTAAAATCAAAAGTCTATTGAAGTTCAGGACGTCATCTCAAGTCTGCTGTGAAACACAAAGACACTCGAGCTCAGCTCAAAATGTTAAACCTTAAAAACAGCAGCAGGAGGATGAAAGTAAAACAAATTATTGATTCCTCCAAATCCAAAATGTTCTAATTATAATAAAAAGTAGAGTCCCAGTAAACGAGGATCATCAGTGGATTCTCGCTCTGGATCAAAAGTGCTCGTGGTGAAAATGCTTCCTTTCGCGGTGTTGAATTATTGATGCGCTAACCTGTTAGCAGGGTTTAATGCTGTAGCCGGTCCAGGTGGCGCGGAGCCGGACTGCTTCCTGTTTAGAGTTTAGAGCTCAGCCGGAAAACCAGCGTCCCGCCTCTTTGTCCCCCGGTTAACCTCTTAGCGTTCCTGTAAGCTTTGACGAAAAACGCCTCTCCAGGTAAACCCAAAGTAAATTGGAAGCTGTACTTGAACTATGTGGAGTAAATGCATGGTCTTGGTCTCTTTTGAAAGGTAACACTCTGAAGATTTTTTCCCTCAATAGTCAGAATCACTTTAAGTGCTGCTGACACTGAGTTATATGAGTTTGAACACACTAAAGTATAAGGTTTTTATTTCCGCCTGAACATGTATTTGTGAATAGATGCCTGTAGATGACTATAAATGGGACTTATGGACTGGAAAACACAATGGGACCATAGCCTGAAGCCTTTTCTAGTCTAAGTAAAAAGCAGATAACTATATCACAGAAAATGAATATTTTACACATGTTTTTCTAATGAAATGTCTAGGCGTTTTTCCATTTTGAGACTGAAAATATTCATGATATATATACCATATATAGCAAAGCTATGAAAGAGGTTCTTTAAGGAGCTCGTCGCACGTTGAACTGGAGATTTATTCTGCAAAGTTGCATGAAACGTTTAAAGCGCTAGTTTAAGCAGCAGGTAGTAAACATCAGTTGTTACAGCCTTTAATGGGATCAATGGGCCAACTGTTAATAATCCAATCATTATCATAAATCGGAGCCAGATAATAATCTAAGTTTGATTACGAGATATTCATTCCTTTGACCTATGCTCCTCAAATGTATAATTAGTCTCCAATGTGTGGACTTTGAAAACAAGATGTGTGTGTTTTACCTTGATTTGACCTTTGACCAACCAGAGGGTTCAGAGTATATTCCATCTGTTGCATCGCGAGAAAAGCACAAACAAGCTGTTGTGTTGTTTTGTATGAATTGTTTGAAAAGGAGAATCATATATATATATATATATATATATATATATATATATATATATATATATATATATATACGGCCAAACCGACGATGGAGATCATTTCAAGCCGCCATCTTTGCTCGAGTCCAGAAATACTCTCAAATAAACATCATCGTTGAGGCTTATGGCAGATTGTGAGAAGAGTTTTTGAGGTTCGTTGAAAGACTTTCAGAGCGGTTGTGTTGTTGTTTTTTGCAAAGATTGGTGATATTTTTTTGGGGGCCTGGGGGGATGCGTATGATGGGAATGTCATGGGAAAAACAGGAGGGGGAGGAGTCACTGTTGGACGCCTCCCACACTGTCACTGTGGCAAAAAAACTATAAAAAATAACAGACATATAAGAGAGAGGCTGAGAGCGGTCGATTTGGCACACACACACACACACACACACACACACACACACACACACACACACACACACACACTCACACACTCACACGTGGAGCGTCTACATTCTACAGTAGATGAGTTCAGTGAGTTCGTCTGTGTGTGTTCGCCGTTGCCAAGAGAGAAAAATTAGGAGGAAGGGATGGAGGGAGAGACAGCATGGCACACACACACACACACACACACACACACACACACACACACACACACACACACACACACACACACAGCGAAAGAGAGAGAAAACCTGGTGATATGAAACACACAGAGACTAACAAATCAAACTCATTTGCATATTGCTGCATACTAATCAGGCGGCTGCTAGAGACGTTTTTTGATGTGGTGTCTCATGATGAGGGAGATGATGATGTCATGTTTTGCATCAACCAAAATGACCCCCATCCGAAAAAAAAGGAGGAATGTAGAAAGTGTCGGGTACCGTCTTCTCCGTGAATTAATCCCAGAATTATGGGATGTCCTTCGGGCCCAGAAGGAGCCATCTGCACGCGGCGATTTCCCTCCTTGATCCTCCTCACTTCCATCTTTTCAAATAAGCTTCTTCCTCCTTCCTCGTCTTCCTCCGGCGGCGAGGCTTAAAGTTGCAGACTGAACATGCTGGACTTTTCTTTAACGGCATTTTGTCTGGGGGGCCGTGAGGGGAGGGAACGGATCACTCAGCGGACGGATCAGGACCAGGGCTGTTGTGGGACCCCACCGGTCTGGTCTGGTCTGGTCTGGTCTGGTCCTGGT
>NC_136605.1:20493158-20520658 GCF_910589615.1 Taurulus bubalis
ATACTACAATAATAATAGAATACATTTATATAGTAGATGACAGAATAACACTCATATGGGCGCTTCATTTCTGCATTTTACTTTTGATATGTCTAGCACATTTTGTTAATGATAATTTAAAAACTTTCACTTTGACTTATATCGAGTATTTTTACAGTGTCGTGCTGCTGCTTTTCCTTAAGTAAAGGATCTTTTGAATTTTGAAAACAAACTATTCACTGTCTTCTATCAGCATTTTATGAACATTTCCCAACCCGTTTGTTCAGTTTTTATTCACCGGAAGCATTTCCCGAGCAGTCAGATTTGCAAAAGGAGCATGTTTGCAGTAAAACATCAGATATTATTGCTCTTTTTCAGCAATACAACTTACTTTTGAAAGCACGGGGAACATAAAACCCTCGATCCTGTGCAGCTTTAAATAACTCAGTGACTGTAAAGCTTGTCGTTCTCCCTCCAGAATGCCCTGTCTGAGGAACTATCCAACATGAAGAAACTCCAGGACGACCTCTTGGCAAACAAGGTGCCTCGAAGCTTCACTCAGTTAAAACTAGTCCACATATGTTCCTTTTTTTTAAAAGCATTTCTCACAACCAACTCTGTCTCCTGCCCCCTCAGGACCAGCTGATCGCGGAGCTGGAGCGTATTCAGCTGGAGTTAGATCAGCTGAGAGCGAGGCCCGGGGGCTCCTATTCCAGGTCTGTCGGCCATTTCTAAACCCCGAGACGCCGGTGTTGTGTCTCTTATCTCGCCAGACGTCGTGGATGAATCTCCCCACGTCGGAGGCGTTTAACACTGTCAGCGCGGCGTTGATATGTGGCCTCCGCTCACACTCGCTGACTCAGTGCCCAAACACACACACACACACACACACACACGATCCAATTATCACTTTCTCATCTGCACGTCTTGACACCTGCAGCCTTCTGTGAACTTGTTAATGGGAATATGATGCACTTTTACACGGAATGTGAAGTAAAAACAACAGCTTTCTTCATATGTTATATTCTCCTATATTCCGACTATACCTTGAATAAAGAAAGTAGCACTTAAATGGCACTTTGTAGTTTAACTTTCTTGAAGAAATAGTTCTTTCTTGATTCTTGTTCTTCTTCATGAGTTTATACTCATGGTTGAATGCACTTCTTGTAAGTAGATTTGGATAAAAGCGTCAGCGAAATTAAATGTAATACCGTAAAAGTCGGGTTACAAGCCGCTGGTACCTCCGGTGGGTGACCTTGCTGTAGCAAGCTAGCAGCAGCGCTAGCTAGCTCCCAGCTGCTGCTAGCTAGCTTCCCGCTGCTTCTGCTGCTACTGCCCGCGTCCCGTCTGCCTGCGTCGAGCCGGGGCTGGAGAGCTAGCGGAGCACTAGCAGGAACACTAGCTGGAGCGCTAGCTGGCTACAGCGGGGAGCTAACAGGGACACTGACCGAAGCTAGTAGCGGCTTGTAACCCGACTTTTACGGTATATGTTCTTAACATTTCAGATGTTTTTTCGATAGGTCTTCTGTTCATATTTTAGTTTTGGTTCATCCAGCTGCGATGTGTTTTTGTTCTGTCGTCGCCGCCGCTGCTATCTCCATCTTATCTCGTATCGTCTTCTTGCCTCCGTCTCTCCAGCCGCTCTCTGCCAGGCAGCGCTCTGGAGCTGAGGTATTCCCACGGGTGTGGCTCGCTCCCAACGGGCTCGACCACTCACCTGGACCACTTCGGCAACGCCTCCGCCGGGGGCGTGTTCAGGCGGAGTCGCCGGGCCCGTTGGAGCTCCGTCAGAGAGGACTCTAGCAAGGTGAGGATCTGATGCGACGTCGCTACGACCCGAAACACAGATTCATCTTAGAAGCATCAGTTACTTTTCTATTAAACAACAAAACATTGTCAGAGTAAGGAACAAACATCCCTCTGGATATTCGTGAAATCCCATTTTCCCCCTTGGAGTTGACTAATTGCAAGTTTGTATTACTGTCATCCTGATCCTCTATGACTAAAACCTAACACAATGAGACATTTTGCTTTCTTCACGGAAGAACCACAGCACTACTCTCTGTGTGCAGTACCCGGACTGGGAGAGCGGGGCTCTGCTGGGGACCGGGTTCGAGCCGGGCTTGGACGTGTGCTGCTCCGACGACGACGACGACGGGGACCCTCGGTTCGGCTCCGAGCTGCTGTCCCCCAGCGGCCAGACGGACGTGCAGACCCTGGCCATCATGCTGCAGGATCAGCTGGAGGCCATCAACAAGGAGATCAAGTACTTAATGCACCGCACACCGCAGCCTCAAACACCTTTCTGACTGCAGACTCAGACCTTTTACTTAAGTACCAATACCACAATAATATAAAAAAACACTACAGACCCTGTATTCAAACCTCTGTTTAAGTAAAAGTATTATCAGAAAAACAGAACTTTCATCTTGTGTTGATTTTGGTCCTTATATGGACAAAATGTTCCAGATCTGGGTCTGGTTGGTCTGCTGGAGTCTGAGTTGAAGGAGTTTTTTGGGAAACTGCAAACAAAAAAAATCTGATTTTGAGTGGGACTCGGACCGAATGATAGGCATTAAAAATAAATATGTATATTTAGAAATAGCCAATCTTCTCGCTGATGGTCTTGTTTGCGTAGGTCGCATGCTGGCCAGGCTAGCTGTTTCCCCTTGTTTCCAGTCTTTATGCTAAGCTAAGCTAGCTAGCCAGCTAACTTTTTTGGCACAAAAAATGAAAATGTGAAGCAAAAATAATGCACTTTTTAAAAGTGTCAAATTCTCTTCTGATGCGTTCAGTGCATTATTATTATTATTATTATCATGTCCTCCTTCCTCCTTTTTCTCACCGTCCACCTTCAAACCCAGACTCATCCAGGAGGAGAAGGAGAACACGGAGTTGCGGGCCGAGGAGATCGAGAGCCGGGTCAGCGTGGCTCTGGACCCTCCGTCCTCCCTGGGCAGAGACGGCCGGGGCTTCATCCCCTCGTCCATCACGTCTTCCACCCTGGCCTCCCCCTCCCCGCCCAGCTCTGGACACTCCACCCCTCGCCTGCCTCACTCCCCGGCCCGCGAGACGGACAGACAGGTACCGCTTCCTATTCCCGTCCCGCGTTATAACCTTTTTTTTTTCCCCCCGTTATCTCGCCTCCGTTTTCTCCTCCAGACGGTGAGTCATGCAAATAGATCACGCAGACCGAGTCAGAGGAGTTCAGGCGTTCTCCAACAGCAGCTTGTTTGATTGGGCAAGACTGGAAGTCTTTGGAGGAAAGGTATGACGGTTGGTGCCAGACGCGCTTGGTTCCAGCATTTCTGAAACGGGCGGATGGATTACAAAGGATGGTGCGATAAAAAAATGAAATACAAACACGCAGTCAGCGGCGATGGTGACAGCGATGATGTTGATGTGGGAGTTCAGAGACGAATGGTTCAAGTTAGGAAGCAGGAAGACAAAACCAGCGATGATACACTCAACATAGTGACCAAAATAGAGAAAAAGTCATTAATAAATGATGCTAACGTTGACGTGAATCATCAATCTGTTGGTCTGCGGGAAACTAGTCGCCACAAATGTCCCATCCAATAGGAATGCAGGTCTGGTTGGCGTCCATGTTTGTTTTTGGTGTGATAATCTGTCGGTGGAAAGAAAATGTGTCTCATTTTATGAGGTGGAATGAGATATTTGTTTCTCTTGTAGCCGCGGTTACAAGAGTAAAGTGAAATGAAAAAAACGCTCTCTGGATCGTCCAAGCTTCACACTTTGTTCTCCTCCAGAACAGCAAAGAGGACGACCGCTCCCTCGCTCTCCTCGACTCCACGCCTCCTTCCACGCCTCGCGCGCTGCGGTTGGAGCGCATGGCCCTCACCCACCCGGGGGCGACGCTGGACGACACCCGGGAGTTCCGCAGGTAAAAAGCGGGCCGCGCGCGTCGGACGCCATGGGTTTTAATCCCCCCCCCTCTTTTCGACCTCGGTGATTTCCTCTCTGTCCCTCCCCAGTCTCTCCGCAGACGGCAGCAGCTCCAACAGCAGCCAAGACTCTCTCCACAAGTCCAGTAAGAAGAAAAGCATCAAGTCTTCCATTGGGCGGCTTTTCGGGAAGAAGGAGAAAGGACGGATGGGCCAACCCGGCCGGGAAGGGTCTGCTTCTCTTGGTAAACCAGGCGGAGTGTATTCTAGTAATCTGCACTGATTAGATTGTTCTCTTTCGTTCGTGTGACCTTTGACCTCACTGCGTCTCCTCCAGCGTCTACGCCCTCTGAGGAGACGGCCGCTGGAGACCCGATGGGGATAAACAAGACCGGGACTCTGGGTCCGGCGGATAAAGACCGCCGCAGCAAGAAGAAGTTTGTGAATTACGTCCATATCTATATTTCTGATCTCTCACTTGAACGGCACCGCATGTGTAACTCCTCCTCTTCCTCCTCCTCTTCCTCTTACCAGGCACGAGCTACTGGAGGAAGCATGTCGCCAAGGACTTCCCTTTGCATCCTGGGACGGACCCACTGTGGTGTCCTGGTTGGAGGTACTGTGCCTCCACAGAAAGCTAAAGAGATAGTAATGAGATCTTATCTTTAAACGTTGAATTAAAACTGTTCCCAGCATCAAAATGTCTGGTTGTTGCACGTTCTACAGAACAGGTGTTTCAACTTAACGAGTGACCGTGTTAACTGGTGACTTTCCGCCCGAAAGGATCCATATCAGGGTTCTTACGCTCGTGGAAAACCTGGAAAAGTCATGGAATTTTAAAACGTTTTTTTCAAGGCCTGGAAATGTCCCTGAAAAAATAAAACCCCAAAAGTTTAGTAAAAGTCATGTAAATGTGTTATATTCATGTGTTCATGTCGTTAATTTACGCTGAGTTTGAAATAATTAATATGCTTTTAAAAGAAAGACTCAAAATATAAGCAGGCATACATACAGGCATCTATATAAATGTTTATTCTTTTATTCAAATTATTGTCTCATTCATTTGTGTCATTGAAGGTTTACTGTATGCTTTGTATTCTCATTGTTAGTTTAAATACATTTACTCACTTTTTCATGTAAACACAGAGATTTCACGACATGTTTGGTCATGGAAATTTGGTTTAAAGTCATGGAAAAGTCACGGAAATCCATTGGTCAGAATGCATATGAAGCCTGCCATTTGGATCCACTAAACAACATTTATTTTCCTCCCACATTTCCCTAATCCGCGGCCTCCTCCTCCCTCCAGCTGTGGGTGGGGATGCCGGCCTGGTACGTCGCCGCCTGCCGCTCCAACGTGAAGAGCGGCGCCATCATGGCCAACCTGTCGGACACGGAGATCCAGCGGGAGATCGGCATCAGTAACCCGCTGCACCGCCTCAAACTGCGGCTGGCCATCCAGGAGATGGTCTCCCTCACCAGCCCCTCGGCCCCGGCCAGCACCCGCTCTGTGAGAACGGAAATAAAAAAAAAAAGAGGAATTATAATTGCAACTAAAACAAATCCCACAGTTTGCTCCGAGACTTTAATGATAAAACACGTGCATGTGAGCGGTATGGGGTCCATGTTGAACCAGGTGTTTGTAGTTTTGTGATTAGGTGAAATGTTAATGATCCCTGTTGGGAGATTTGCTGCAGAAACTAATAACACAGCGAAGCAGAAATGCTAAATAAATACAATATAATTGAGAGTATATGAGCGATGTCGGATAAAAAGCAGATTCTGTTTCGGTGGGATAAAGAACCCCGCATGTGATAAATGTCAAACGTAATAAAAGCAATAGGGGTGGGGGTTTTTTTTTTTCTGCAGGAGAATGACAGCAAAACCGCCGTGAAAAAAAGTTCCACCTATTTCACCTCGTAACAAAAGTTGGCAACGGAACCAAATGTTGCGTTCTCACACAGCGACAAAAACAAACCAGATGTTGAAACAAATGTCGTAAAAGTGTTGCACGCACATAACGGCTTTAATGTCTCCGGGTCACAAATAAGCCAAAGAGCGTATTTATTTGTTCATATTGAAAAATGAATACTGAACTTCCTGTGTTTTTTCTTTCTCTCGTTCAAAGTCGACCAGCAACGTGTGGATGACCCACGCCGAGATGGAGACCCTGAACGCGGCATCCAAGCCTCCGGTTAGTGTCTGGAAAAAAACTCTCTTTTTTTTATGTAATTATTTTTGTATTCATTATTTTAAGCGTCTCGTCTGGTCTGAATCATGTTGACGAGTCTCTCCCCTCCCTCCTCTTCCTCTCTCTCTCTTTTAATGTCTGCCTCTTTATTGTCTCTTCTTCCCCAGAGTGTTGAGCATCTTCTTCTTCTTCTCTCCCTCTGGTTGCTGTTTCAGTGTGAACTGCTTCCGACTAATTACCCGTTCACTAACACACTATTCCTTCCTTTTGTCCTCATTTCCTGCTGCTGCTGCTCCCTCCTCTCCTCTGCTTCACCTCCATCATCTCTCCATCCGTCCTCCCTGCTCTTGACCCCTGCTCCCTCTCCACATCACTCTCTCTCTCTCTCTCTTTGACTCTCTCTCGCTCGGCCTCTTCTCTCATCGCTGCAGGAGCTCAAAGAGTTCAGCTGGGATCAGGTAAGGATCAACGCACAAGTCAGACATGTTCATGCACTGGTTCATTCTGCTTCCATAAAATGTCTTCTTTCCTACTAGCGGAAATTCAAAATACACATTTATAGGTGTTTATTTTAATGCTTTGTCTCTTTGCATTAAAGATTTATCCTAAATTCACCAAAAGTTATCATTAGAAAATGCTGCATTTGCGTATTTAAACATAACATTTTAGAAAACCTAATAATACAAATACACATAATAACTGCCTTAATGTGAGTAATGAACTGGTGACGTTTTATGATGATATCTATTAGTCCCCTATCCACCTGTAGTGTCTTCAAAATGTGTGTAATTTATAAAAACATATCTTTAAAGGCCGTTTCAGATATCATTCATAGAACGATTCAAACATTTTATTCATGCAAACTACAGATTTATGGTGCATGTGATTTCCAAAATGACTCTAATATGTGAACACAATGAAACAAGGCATGTTGCACCCGGCTTTATCCAAAGTTCAGCTTCCGCTCCTGGAAATGTGTGTAAACGAGCACATATTTGATAAAATAATGCCTCATGAGCAACCAAACATTCCAGAAAATGTTTAATACATTTGCTTTTATTATAAATAATGTAAGTAATCCACAGGGAAAGTTTCATAGTGCCATCTATTGGTTTTTATTTTGACCCTAATCAGTCACACACAGCGAGCTGCGTGTCTGTCAGTCGTCTCCAGTGAGACTAAAGTGAGTCACGAGCCGCTGACCTGCGGGCGTGAAGCCGGGCGTGAAGCCGGGCGTGAAGCCGGGCGTGAAGCCGGGCGTGACTCGCCGCTGACGGCCTGTGGTTGTCCCCCTCCAGATCCTGGCCTACGGCGACATGAATCACGAGTGGGTGGGCAACGACTGGCTGCCCAGCCTGGGCCTGCCGCTGTACCGCAGCTACTTCATGGAGTCCCTGGTGGACGCCCGCATGCTGGACCACCTGACCAAGAAGGAGCTGAGAGGACAGCTCAAAATGGTGGACAGCTTCCACAGGTACGGAGGCTCGGCTTCCCTCTCGTCTCCTTTGTCCGTGTCCTTCTTGCGTGTTGAGCCTCTGTGCGAGCGGGGAAGTAGTTAAAGAGTCCAGGGGGTCACAGGTGGTGGTGATGCTGCTGCAGGTGAGAGTGCAGGTTAACCTCCCTCTTCCTCTTCCTCTTCCTCACAGGGTCAGCCTGCATTACGGCATCATGTGCCTGAAGCGCCTCAACTACGACCGCAAGGAGCTGGAGAGGAAGAGAGAGGAGAGCATCCACCACAACAAAGGTGAGCTCATGTTCATGTTTCTGTCCACACAACTAATCTATAACACTTTTTCCCCCTTATTATTACAAATTATTACTGTATTTGTCCATTTATTTGTGTGTTACTTATCGGTTAGTGCAATTTCTTTCTTTGTCTTCCACTTTGAAAGCCTGTTACAAGGGAACATGAGGCATAAATACAAGAAAAATAAGTAGAGATCACTACATACAATATTCAGAATGACAAAAACATAATATTAGAGAAATAGGTAGTAGAGTATAGAAGAGCAAGAAGAGAAGTTATTCAAAGAGTGTAAAGTCATCACTCAAAGACGTAAAATAAGGAATTATACATCACAAGCTCAATAATCGTAACAAAGTATTCACTTTCTGACATCATCTTCATCATGTGAAATATAATGCAAACTTGATAATGGGAAGCAAAGCATCTCCATTGATTTCCGCAGTCGTCCCCGTCTGTGGGAGACGTTCCTCTGTTAATAAACCGCAGCTTTCTAGAGCAATTTGGCTGAATAACGATGACATAAACGTCAACAGGCTCGCTCATTAAACAAAAACCTCTCGCTCTCCCACCGCTGCACCTCAGGATACACATGCTGCACATTTACAATCAGCTCATCTGGGCTCATTTCCTCACTGGAGAATTCCCCAAAGTGAGGACATTTGTGAGTTTTGGGCTTGTTATTTTTTTGCCTGACGATGAGCTCTGCCTGTCAGAGAATAAATCGGTAAAGCGAGAACATCTCACTGTTTCTCTCCGGCGCCGAGCAGCTGGATTAACCTCCGCTTGCGTGTTTCATCCAGCTGGACAGTCCAGGAAGTGAGCAGCTCGCGATCTCACCCTCCTCCTCTTCCTCTCTTCACCTTCCTCTCAGATGTGATGGTGTGGTCCAACGAGCGCGTGATGTGCTGGGTGCAGACCATCGGCCTGAAGGAGTACGGAGACAACCTGCGGGAGAGCGGCGTCCACGGGGCGCTGCTGGCGCTGGACGACACCTTCGACTACACCGACCTGGCGCTGCTGCTGCAGATCCCCAACCAGCACACTCAGGTTACTGGCTCTCTGTTTGGGGAGGAAGGAGTGCAACAGCACCCTTCAGGGGGATGTAAAGACCCACCGCCTCCCAGCATGTTTTTTACATTAGGCCTTTTTTTTTTGGCATTCTCTTTTTTTAATATATTTTAGAGTGGACAGGAAACATGGAGAGAGGTGCCAAGCAGGAATTAAATCATCAACTTCGTGGTGGTATGCACACCCTAAACTTTAGGCTATTGGCGCGCCGGCGTTACCGCATATTAAAAAGTAAATGCATCTTCTAGGATTTTTCAATAGATGCATCTACTTCTTCGCACTTATTGAAAAATCCGAGAATCTATCATGTGCAGCTTGTATTTCTTTTCAAATTAACACAAGATGTGACCTGCAGGCTTGGAGTTACCTCATCACACTCGAGTGAGTCGATATCAAGTTGAGATGTCATGAAAGCGTGTGTGAGATTTAGAGTGAAGACTTCTGGGGGTCACGGTGAAGGTCAAACACGTGGAGGAGGACGTTTTAGGTTTTTGCTGATCGATATCTTTGCAGAACAAAGTCTTTAAACCCCCATAATTACATTCTTTTAACTTTTTAATAAAAGCCTTTATTTACTATAAATATTGGCTTCTGTCAGCTTCTTTAATGATAGTGACGATAATAAGTGGTGTTTTTTGTCTTAAAGCGCTGCAGGCCGGGGTTCTTTGTTGCATCTCTTTCTCTCTCCATCATTTTCTATGTATAATAAAAGGCTTAAAATGCCTGAACATGTACTTGAAGCCTCATCTGACCCTGAAAGTGTGTTTCCTGCAGAGTCTGAATGCGTCTCAAAGCTCTTCTTCACGTCTCCCCTGCAGGCCCGGCAGCTCCTGGAGCAAGAGTACAACTCCCTCCTCATCATGGGAACCGAGAGACGACCCGACGAGGTCAGCCCGCTAAATCAAGCTCCGAGAAAGAAGACAAATAAATAAATACAGATTGTTTCCGTTCACACTCTCTTTGTCTTCTCAGCACGACGGAGCGAAGACGTTCACCCGCTCGCCCTCCTGGAGGAAGATGTTTCGGGAGAAAGACCTGCGGGGCGTGACCTCCGACTCCGCCGAGACTCTGCCCGCCAACTTCCGTGCCTCAGCCATCTCCACGCCCTCCGTTACCCTGAGGAAGGTTCAGAGCGACGGTGAGTACGACCCCGTGACCTCCGGCGCCTCCGCTCTCGTGTTGGCATGCGTCCCGGCTCCTCTGAGCGGTCGAGCCGCGTCTCAATTTAGACGACGCGAGAGGAGCCGTTACTCTAGATGGCATTACTCACAGGAAGAGCACGACAGGAATCGGGCTGTTCAGCGGCTGCAGCGCCGAGCTGGAGGTCTGCAGAGTGACGTCTTCATTTGACACGCAGGACGAGAGTGAGGGGAACGGGCACGAGAAAATATAGGGGACGAGGTTTTTATCTTTATTTTGTACTTCGAGAATAAAGTCAAGATATTGAGAATAAATTCACAATGTTGTGAACGAATGTTGGGAGTAAATTTGAAGTGTTGAGAATAAAGTCGAAATGTCAAAATATTGAAAATAATGTCAAGATATTGAGAATAAGTTCAAATTGTTTTGAATCAAGTCAAAATATTGAGAATAAATTGTAAAAAAAACGAGAATAAATTCAATATATTAAGAATTTAGTCAAAATATTGAGAATTATTCAAAAATTATGGGAGTAAATAAAAAATGTTGAGAATAAAGTTAAAATGTCAACATTTTGAGAATAAAATCAAGATATTGAGAATAAATTCAAAATATTGAAAATAAATTAAAAATGTTTGGGAATGAAGTCAAAATATTGGGAATAAATTCAAAATATTGAGAATACATTCAAAAAGTTTGTGAATAAAATTAAGAGATTGGAAATAAAGTCAAAATATTGAGAATAAATTCAAAATATTGAGAATAAATTCAAAATATTGAGAATAAATTCAAAATATTGAGAATAAATTCCAAATATTGAGAATAAATTCAAAATGTTTGGGAATAAAGTCAAAATATTGAGAATAAATTCCAAATGTTTAGGAATAAAGTCAAAATATTGACAATAAATTCAAAATATTGACAATAAATTCAAAATATTGACAATAAAATCAAAATGTTTGGGAATAAAGTCAAAATATTGAGAATAAATTCCAAATGTTTAGGAATAAAGTCAAAATATTGAGAATAAAATCAAAATGTTTGGGAATAAAATCAAAATATTGAGAATCAAGTCAAAATATTGAGAATAAAGTCAAAATATTGAGAATGAATTCCAAATGTTTGGGAATAAAGTCAAAATATTGAGAATAAATTCAAAATGTTTGGGAATAAAGTCAAAATATTGAGAATAAATTCAAAATGTTTAGGAATGAAGTCAAAATATTGACAATAAATTCAAAATATTGACAATAAATCAAACTACTGGCACTGCATGTCCTAAATTGTGCCTTTATTCTCACAATGTAAAACCATCCTCTATTCCCCCCTTGGCCCTAACACTAAACTAATAACAGCCCTGAACAGAAACGCTCGTCTTCAGCCGCGTTACACAAGACTCAGAGCAGTTGCTTGTGTTCATGCTGCCGTTAGTTTGTCTTGGGGAACTTGTTGTAGTCTTTCCAGCAAAGGAACTGGCAATAACAAGGAGCAAAGCACAGAGGAAGACGATTATCCCTCATTCCGCCTCTTAATAGGAACGCAGTGGAAGGTCAGAGCATGTCTAGAAGCAACCGCAGCCTCGATAACGACCCGTCTGTGTCTCCCACAGCCGGCTCCGGAGCCCGCGGTGAAGCCGCCTCAGTGAGGACGTACTCCTGTTGAGGGGTCCGAGGTGAGGAAACGCTTTATGAAACTGTCCCGTCGTGTTTTAATCCGTGCGGTGAGACAGCGGCTCTCCAGCTTCCCCGAGAGGCCTCTCTCTCCCTGCATGTGCCGAGCACATTGCTTTGTTGAGGTTCGTTGGTGTGAGCGGGATTACGAAGTCTCTTTTTTACCCTTTAACACCCCTGGAACCAATTTTGGCTCTATACTTTTTTTAACTTTCCCCTGTGTTTGAGTCGTCGTAGGAACCCCCAAATTAATTCCAATACTTGTGTTTATTGTATGTATTTGTTCAGCAAAGTCTTGGGAAAAAAAATGTATATCTGCAAAAAAATCACTTTTAAAAGATATTTTGCTCATATCTATGAACGATATGAGCAAGATTTCCCCAAAATGCCTCCTCATACTGTATGATGGTGCCCTAACAACAGCCCACATACTAATAAGACACCTTTTTGGAAAGAGTAGGACCTAAAGAATCATAATCTGCAACATAAATCATAATAGAACACAGCATTTGGGTGTTCAAAGGAGTTTCGTTCGGTTAAAAAATGGAGTTTACGTAAATACTTAAACTTAACGGTTACTTTAATTATGTTTCACACCAGATGCATCTTCTCACAAGGGTTGCGGTATTGTAGCAATTTAAATGAAGTTAAACAACGACGTGGTTCCGGAGATAATATGTTTGTAGGCGCAGGGGGCATTTTTTTCTGCACACTGTTGTTAAAGGGTTTTAAAGTGGTGGGTTTGGTGGATTTAGCCAGGGTTGAATTAAGGCCGCGGACGCAGTGATGCAGGGGATAATAACGGCGAGTCTCTCTCCTCAGGGCGCTGACTGGACCGGGGGACTGGAGGCCCACGCTCGCTCATCCACGGAGAGAAAAGAAGCAATGAATATAAACCGTTTAAAAAAAAAAAAAAAAAAAGAAGAAATAAATCTATCGGTCTGACCGTTCTGCAATAACAGAAGCGAAAGGAATGAAGGCGGGAAAACGACATGAAGAATGTACAAATGTGTTTTTTCCGACCAGACCGGGAAGGTTGAATGGGATCAGCTGGATTCTCTCTCTGTCTCTCTCTCTTCCTGTCCTTCTGTCTTTGCTCTTCCTCTCTCTCTCTCTCTCTCTCTCTCTCTCTCTCTCTCTCTCTCTCTCTCTCTCTCTCTCTCTCTCTCTCGGGTTAATGAAGGACAACACCGGTGTTGGTTCGTTTTGGTGCCGGCCTCGCCGCCGCCTCCCCCCCTCTTCATTCCTGTCGGAGTCTGCACACAGTCAGCAGAGTTGGCAATATCAGGGCTCATTTTCCTTCCCTTCAGAGGAAAACCACTACTCGCTGCCATTTATTCTCTTACAGTTTGAAAAACAACTAAACGTGTCGCCTTATAACTTCTGCTCAGCAACAGGTGTTTTTTTTTTATGAGGGCCGGAGGGGCAGAAGTTAACCTCACCGTAAAGTTTAGAAAAACAAGAGGAAATGACTGTAAGGACGTTTAAAAATTGGGGGGGAAACAACACCAACACCGGTGTCCAGCGGCGGCCATCTTGGCTCTAGGGGTAGTAAAACACGTCCGGGTTCAGACCGCCGACCACTTCAGAGGGACCCTCCTCGGGCTTTTGTCTGTTGGCGCCTTGAAAGCCGATCTCTTTTGAAGGAGACCCCGTTACGGAGATCAAAGGGCGGGACCGGGCGGCGGCATTGAGCTCATGGCGGCGGCGGCGGCGGCGGCGGGGAAATCCATCACGTTTGTGTTGGTGCCACTTTCTGAAAAAGGCGTACTTTGCTAGTTTATCTGACGAGACACAGAACCGTGTGAAGAGCTGCAACCCGACTCTTCTTCTTTACTTCGCCGCAGCTCATCTGGGACCGGGAATCGAACACCCGGCCCTCTGTGAAACCAACACGCTGCACTATAACGTTTAAAGAGGCGCTCTGCCGGTTCTTTTCGGACGAATATCAGTTTATTGGCTTGAGAACAGTTGAATGATATATTCTGTGGGGCTGGAGGATCTTTTCACAAAGACACAACTGCATTGTGGGAAATGTAGGATCCTGCTTTTTAAAGCTTGGGACTAAAACGTCTCAGATATCTCTCTTTACGATGCGTCAATCTTTACCAATTACTTTTTTTATCTGAGTATCCCAAGTGCAACACTAAAACAGCTGAGCACCATTTAATAAATCATCTATCAATACTTTATAGATCAGTAAAACAAGCGCTAATAAAGACACATTTTGGGTTGCCAAGTTGTAAAATAATCTATTACGGTGGAGCACAGCTCAAACACATAGATTACCTTCTGGAAAAAGGTTATAATTAACCATTTATCAACATTATTGTAACATTTATTAACTGCAGACTTTAGTAGCTGAGGATGAGGAAGTTCATGGAAAATGTTTTCTGACTTAATATTGAGATATTACATCTGTTTTAGTGATTATTAAAGAGGTTTTCCACCATTAAAATGAGTTTAAATTGTCAAAAAGTTGAACTAAAAAGTCTTTTCACAACCTTGCAACCCAAAAGTAATTTATAATAATATACAGTATCTTATAACAGCCCCATAAATAATGTATATACGACGTAAAACATTATTTAAAACAGTTGTTTCATGGATTGTAACGTATGTCTTATTGGAAAGTGGGACCAAAAAAAGTGTTATATGTTCAGAAAAGGCACGCGACGTGACTCGTGTTTAGATATTTAGCGCGACGTCTCCGCGCATGCGCGTCGTGACTTTTGGATCGGCTCGGGGTTTTGGGTCACCCTGACGATGGGAGAGAGAGAGAGAGAGAAAAGGAAACTGGACGAACAGAAGCCGGTCATTTTACTGCGCGCGCGCACACACACACACACACACACACACACACACACACACACACACACACACACACACACACACACACACACACACACACGCCATAACAGAAACCAAGAGCTCTCCGTGGGGAGGCAGGGTGAGAGGTGAGAGAGGAAGCCCAGGAAACTAAACCCTTAGCCTCTGTGTTTACGATGCATGTCAAACAAACGACAATGACCTAAATACTTTTTTTTTGGTGGTGAAGATGATATGAGGTGTCTTTAAGAAGTATATATAAATATATATATATATCTGTATGATAAAGCTACAGGGGTTTTGGGAGCCTGGGGATCAATTTGTAAAATGTGTGTATTTTTTTCAGTTGTATTTTTTATTTTTTACGATATCTATTTATTTTTCTTTATGTATTGGATAAATGTGTATGTACATGTTTCGTTCCTTCTTGGCTTCATTTTGAACTAGTTTAAAAAAAAGTAAAGTAAAAAAGTAAAAAAAAAAAAAAAGTAAATATGAAAAATGGTCATTTAAAAATACGCTACTGTATGTGTACATTTTTGAGAAACAAACTGTGCAATGATTTAAACAGATTTCCATGATTAAAGTGATAGTAATACAACATTAAAAATGGAAAATAAAACAATAACGATGATGATGATTTAAAAATGGTGTAAAAGAAACAATAAAGAGATCCCGGTGGATCTGCTGATCATCGCAAACTTTCTCCTGTTTCTCTTTTCCACGTTGGTTTGTTTTAGGTGAGTAACTGAGTACATTTACACTAGTACTGCCCTAAATTATAATGTAAATGTACTTCTACTGCTCTTTATGTATTCTCCTCCACCACATTGATCAGGCACTTATTGCCCTTTATACTCCACTACATGTAATAATTATAGCCACTAATTACTTGGCAGGGTAAGATTTTGCAGGACTTTTACTTGTAATATAGTTATTTTTAAGTGATGCTACTCCTGCACAGGTTCTTCTTCTTGAAGCTGTAGTTTGAGGAATCGGCAGATTATGAAAGAAAAACACTTATTCATCAATAGAATAATTCCCAGAGTGCTTTGGGAGTTCAACTCTGCATCTTTACATCAGTGGAAAACCATTTGCTGAGTACAAATATCCTTTATTACCACATTTCTGCAGGTAAACCGATCAAACCAGTAGATGGTGAAACGACCTTGTTTAGGAGTCACGTCATTTAAAAAACCACGTGGTTTTTTAAAAACTTTTGCATTCATGAACCACGTCCAACGAGACATGAGCTGGACTTCCTGTCTCCGACACCACGAGCACATCGGACGCATCCCAAGTCTCTTATTTGTCGCTTCCTCGTTTCCTCTCTCCTCTCTCCTCGCATGGTTTCCTTGCGTCTCTCCACGCGTAACTAAGACAGGTAAGTGAGGGAAACGGGGGACGCAATAAAGAGACATGTGATGCACCCACTGCCACATTCATGGTGATGCATTGTGGGAATGGTGTGGCGCAGTGCAGCGGAGCCTCAGTAGGGGGCGCTGGGAGGCTGGAATTATCATCAGACACTGGAGAGAAAACTACCCCTCCATGAAGACTTCTTCTATAAATACACACAGATATACATAGCTTCATACATAAAGGTATACTGGTGTCATATATATATATGTATATATATATATATAAAAAGGAATATATTAATATCAAGGACATACACATGCTTACATACTAATCAAAAAAATAACTTAAGATTATGAAAGATAAATCATACAAAAACAGTAAAATCTCTATATATGACAATTTTCCCTAAGATCTAGTATTGAGGTCTTCTTGTTTTTTCAAAAGTCATTTGAAGTGGAGGAGGGAGGGATGGAGGGATGAGAGAGAGAGAGAGAGAGAGAAATAACCAAATCCATCATGTGAAAGGAAGTGCACACAGAAGGACGTCTCAGCTGCTCTGGTCTGTGTCACTTTCTACTCTCTCCTCTCTCTCTCTCTTAGCCCCTCCCCTTCCTGGTCAGGACCTCCCTCCCCGCCGCCTGATTGGCTCTGGACAGCAGCACGCAGACGCAGGACGAGTCGATGCGGATCCACCTCCACCCGGTCCGGTTGTTGGCGTCCTTGGTGAGCGCCCGGACGTACGACTGCTTGGCCTTGCACTCGCTCACCCACTGCTTCTTGTCCACGCCCAAGCAGCCGGCCCCGGCCACGCCCGTCCTGGCGGATTTCGCCGCCGCGCCGCCGCCCCTCGAGCGTCCGGCGTTGCTCAGCTGCTCGGCCTCGCGGCAGCGCGTCTCGTAGAAGTACTGTTTGAGCGGGCCCGTCTGCGTCTGGATCTCCTGCAGGATGGTGACCTTCTGGCCGTGGGAGTCGATGGCCGTCTTCTTGTCGGTGACCCAGACGCTCTCCGACTCGCACACCGACTTCTCCCCTCTCCTGCGGTCGACCAGGTGCGAGCGCTTGTCCCTCCTGGCGGGACGGGCGACCTCGGCGGCGCCCGAAGAGTCCGCCCAGCTCGGGGTCCTGTCGATGGCCCGGTCCCCGTGGCCCTCGATGTGCATGTCCTCCTGCTCCTCCCCGTCCCGGTCCTCCTCCAGCAGGCCGCTCTCCAGCATGAGCAGCAGCGGCGGGTGCTCCGGGGGCGACGGCGACGGGGAGAACAGCACCCGCGGGTGCGCGTCCAGAAACATCTCGTCCAGGCCCGTCCCGAGCCCGGCCTCCAGGTTCAAGAGGCCGTCGCCCGGCCCTCGGGTCCACGTGCTTCCTGTCCCGCGGTTCTCCGAGGGAACCGTGGGACCCGGTCCTCTGCGACCCTTCGGGGTGATCTGGGTTTCCGCCGCAGAACCCGGCTGCAGTCTTTCTGCGGCGTCCCGATGGTTGTCCTTCTTGCCCGCGACACTGGAGTAGTCCCGCCTGCCACCGCCGCCATCTTTGAAGTCCTTTGGTAGAGGAGTATCCCGGGAAGTATCCTGGGCCCCGAGCGGCGTCCCTCCTTCCGTGGGGACGTCCACCACTCTGCTTTCATCCTCGCCGTTCGATCGGCGGGTTCCTCGGCGCTCCGCCCTGAGCGCCGCCGTCTCTTCGTCCGCGGAGGATTTCAGGCGCTCCCTGCGGTTCCGGAGGTTTTGTCTGTTGGCGTGTCGGCTGAGAGCGGCGGCCATGTTGTTGTAGTCCGTCTGCGAGGCATTTCCGTGGAAGTCGTGGTCGTGGTCGGCGGCGGGAGCTGCGAGGCGAGCGGCCGGGTCAAAGCCCGGCTCCGGCGTCGCGGCGGCGGCGATCCTGGACACGGGGTCGTGGGGGAATGGCAGGGCCGAGGCAATCACCATGGCAACCAGGGGAAGCCAGTGCATCACTCCCAAGACGTATCAGCTGGAGGAAACGGAGCACACAAGACGGAAGAGACCGTTATTTTTTTTTTACACACAACGCAAACTGCAGTTAACCCAAGTGCCTCGATTAGGAAGCCAAAGAGGTTTTTACTGGCGGCCCCGCAGCTTTACGGGCCCCCGGCGCTCCGACCGCCGAGGTACGGCTTCAAGATCTTGGCAGAACTCGTGGAAAAATAGTGCCAAGTATACAGCGAGGTCGCCCTCTGGCCTCCTTTTAAAGGCACGGCTTTCCATTTCCTCCTCTCTTTTGTTCTGTTAACAACAAACGTGGTTTAACTCAGACCGACTTGTAAAAACTCACAAATTAGAAGAAAAGCGTCCCAGAACTCCAGGTACTCTCGCCGGTCACACCTGGTGCCGGGGGTTTGTTTTGCTAAAGATAAAAAGACGATGCCTGAACACGATGGAATTCATCTGCTCCCCCGGACGGAGAGTTTATTATTCAAAGCGGCTTCATTGTAAACAACCCGCCTGCCTCAACCTGCGTTATTTAAACTGCGCAAAAGGGATTAATACGCAATTTTTGTGTTAAGGAAATATAAAACAAATACTGCAGAGTCTTTATAATAAACCCTCTCGGGGTTGGAGTCTCAAAAACAGTGTGAACATGTTAATAAATGTTGTTTAAAGTGTATTTTAGAGCTGCAACGACAGAACATTAAAGGCTATTAACTATTTTGATAATCAGCTAAAAACATAAACTTACATTTCATATTTTCAGCCTCTAAAACGTGAGCTAATTTTTCTTATTATAAAATGTACATCTTTGGGCTTTTTGACTATTTTGATTGACAAATAATCCTCAGTTGCAGCTGTGTTTAATTTTTTGACATTAATGCCACAACATGGCAGCAAATGAGACGTTCCGCTATATTTAACGGAATTATTTGAACACCTCCCCCCAAAAAAAAAAAGAAATCCCACTCGCGGTGACACACCGAACAGTCACTGTAACTGTGCGTGACTCAAGGGAAGCACTCCCTCAGGACGGCCCAATGTAAACACCTCCTGACGTGCAAGGAGACCTTTTTGGGCAGTTCGTCACGTCTGACATCATCGCGGATGAAACGTGAATCACGTGTCGGGTCGAGGCGATGCCTTTGTGTCTCAAAGCTCACCTGTGACTAAGCGGGGAAATATTCCACGCGGAGCACCGGAGGCGGCGAGCGGTTTGTTTTGTCTGAAAGCTGAAAGCAAGGGAGGAGGTCACTCTCAAAGAGTTAAAATAGGTGGAATGATCAGAATGTTAGGGATGCAGCTTTACTGGTGAGAGAGAGAGAGAGAGAGAGAGAGAGAGAGAGAGAGAGAGAGAGAGACATGCACATATGCAGACACATGGTCATTAATCATTTTATTGTGCCAAAGAAACACAACTGTTTTCTTTTCTTTTAACTTATTTACTGTATTGCTTTGGCAATATTGTCTTTTTTTTAAATTGTATTCATGCCAATAAAGTTATTTGAATTTGAGAGAGAGAGAGAGAGAGAGAGAGAGACATGCACATATACAATCATTAATAATTGTATTGTGCCAAAGAAACACAACCCTTTTCTTTTATTTTAAGTTATTTACTGTAATGCTTTGGCAATATTGTCTTTTTTTAAATTGTATTCTTGCCAATAAAGTTATTTGAATTTGAGAGAGAGAGCGAGAGAGAGCGAGAGAGCGAGAGAGAGCGAGAAAGAGAGAGAGAATAGGTATGAAGGAGTGGATGTCACGGCTTGTTTGTTAGCTCGAGGGCGACTGAGAGGATTTATCAGGGACAATCAGTGTGTGTGTATGTATGTGTGTGTGTGTGTGTGTGTGTGTGTGTGTGTGAGAACATGTGAATGAGTGAAGTGTGTGTGCTCGGCTGGGCCACGCCCTTGGACACGACAGCAGCAGCGAGGTTTGGCCGACGCATCGCTCGCGCCGTCACCTCGGGGCGTCCCAGCAGCGCCTGCTTGTCACTTACGATGATGATGATGATGATGATGATGATGATGATGATGATGATGATGGTCTAAGTGCTTCCCTGTTTGCTCTGGCTACTGGTCCATGGCACCGGGCCCGCCACATAAACCCAGGTGTGTTTCGGGCTGATAGAAGGATGTTAAAGCGGTGAAAAGAAACTGTTACACAGAGAGGCCTGTGTGTGTGTGTGTGTGTGTGTGTGCGTGTGTGTGTGTGTGTGTGTGTGTGTGTGTGTGTGTGTGTGTGTGTGTTGTACATCCATCTGCAGGATTTAAAATGATGTGAGTGTGTGTCTTCTGTTGCAGGAGAGTTATAGAGTACTGCAGGAACGTCCCCTCTGGTGGACTTTAAAGATTTATCGTATTTTAAAACTCAAACAAAACATAAATCCACTTTTTTTTTCTCCTTCATTTTCAGTTCCTTCATCTTGAAGTTTTTTATGTTCATGGGTTTTTGATGAGATGAAGTGGTCTCATGTTGAAGCCTCAAGTTCTGCTTTATGGTCTGTTTGACTCTAAATTACCATAATTTACTAAATGAACATCATGCTGTATTGAAGAAGACTTGAAACTAGAGATTGAGACATAAACTCATGTTTACAATGTTTACTGAGGGAATAAATCAAGAGAGAAGTAGAGCCATTCATATAGACTTCTATACAACCAGAGGAGTCGCCCCCTGGTGGTCAGGAGAGAGAATGCAGCTTTAACACATGAAGCATAGACTTCTATACAACCAGAGGAGTTGCCGCCTGCTGGCTATAAGAGAGAATGCAGTTTAACACATGACGCATATACTTCTATACAACCAGAGGAGTCGCCCCCTGGTGGTCAACTTCTATACAACCAGAGGAGTCGGCCCCTGGTGGTCAGGAGAGAGAATGCAGCTTTAACACATGAAGCATAGACTTCTATACAACCAGAGGGTGATCGATGAAGCTGCATTCTCTCTACTGATCACCAGGGGGCGACTCCTCTGGTTGTATAGAAGTCTAGGCTTCATGTGTTAAAGCTGCATTCTCTCTCCTGACCACAAGAGGAGTCTCCCCCTGGTGGTCAGGAGAGAGAATGCAGCTTTAAGACACTCACGTATCGGCTTCTCTCGTCAGAACTGGAGGTTAAAACAATTTTAACCTCCAGTTCATTTAAGTTTTTGTTCAACGAGGTAAAATCCGTCAGTAAATACTCCTCTCCTGAGTTTGTAAGTGTCCTAAAGAAAGGTGGTTCCTAATAAACGTCCTCACTGTTCACTATATCCTCTTTTAGCTCCATTAGCACCTTTAGCTCCTTCAGGCGGTGCAGTTCCTTTATAGCCCAACGTTAGTGAGTTTACTTCTTTCCGATCGCATCCACGGCTCTAAAAATCATGAAAGTGATGGAAGAAAAGAGGAGCACAGAGATCATTCTCTGCGATAACCCCAAATCAAATCAAATCTCTTCGTCCCACAGAAACACGTCCTGGCCGCAGCACTATTTTTTTTTTGGAGGCACCACACAGACGGTCGCTAAGTGGTTCCTTTGTAAAACAGCAGCAGCACTTCATCACCGCGCTCCATTTGCTGCAATGACACGCATCATTTGCCGCTCCCCGCCGGCCTCTGGACCAGACCGGCACTCTGGACCAGTCTCTCTAAATAAATACAAAACCCTAACTCACTTACTGGATAAAACCCCACTCAGCTCTGCACACTTGTGCTAATCCTGATCTCCGTCGCCCTGAAGCTCCTCCAAATGAGCTCAGGAAGAATAGCATGAAACCACAGGAAGCGAGCAGAACTCCCAGAATAAACAGAATAAACTGTGACTCGCGCGGCGAAGGCCTCAGCGAGCATCGATTACGAGGCCGAGCGGCCGCCTGTTTCTGCTTGTTTTCGTGTTCGCGCGGAAGGAAGCCGCGCAACACTGTAGCATTCCCGGCGGGATATCATGAGACGACCCCGGAGAACATTTTTAAGTGACAGCTCGAGACGGATCCGTTTCACTCTGAGCGTTCTCCTCCCTCCGAACCACTATTTCATATTGCTGATGTCATATTGTGACTGATCGTTTCCATTTAACCCGTGTCACTGTTTTCCTTATTGTAAGTATGCACTAAGCCTACAAAAAAGGTGGTATGTGAATATTATTCTGGCTGCAACGAACAAGTATTTACATTTTCTTTTACATGACGATTCTAGTGATTCTTGATCGGTGGATGAATTGTTTTCTCTCCAAAAACATCAGAAAACTGAAGAAATATCACAATTTCCTTCAGTCCAACGGGACGTTTTTCTTATTTCTTATTAGATCAAATAGATGAAACGTAGCAAAGTGTAACATTTTAGAAGCTTAAACCAGAGAATGCTTCATTTTATTTTGCTTTTTAAAGATGTCCGAACCGATTGCCGAACTACGATGATGGTTATTTATTTAAATGATTAAAGCGCATGCTCTGACACCAGACAAGCAGGGAGAAAACAGTAAAGGAAAGTGGTTCTGGCCTCGGGGGACAAACTGGTGTGACTTCTGTTCTGAGCGCCGCAGCGTGAACCGCGGGGGGCTAATCCCCCCGAGACAGCAAGAGAGGAGCCGGAATCAGGGGGGATTATGGGGCAGCGGGCTTCTGGCTGTGAGACCCCTCCCCGGGAAACAGATGCCATGAAGCAGCCCGACACACCTGGAGGCTACTGCGCCATTAGGCTGTTAACAAGGTGCCCCCTTCCTCCTCCTCCTCCTCCTCCTCCTCCTCCTCCTCCTCCTCCTCCTCCTCATGCGTGGCTAACGTCAGACACGTCCATCTGACAGAGTTAATGCACTCTGTGTTAGTGTTGGGACCGCCCCCCCCCCCCGTGTGTGTGTGTGTGTGTGTGTGTGTGTGTGTGTGTGTGTGTGGAGGCCAACTGATTGGAGGACGTTTTTTGAGCCTCGCATCACATCTTTCAGCAGACTTTGTGACAAGTTCAGGGGCCGAACAAAGCCGTCTGAGAGGAAGCCGAGCGTGACCGACGGACCCGCAGGTAAATGATTGTCCTCCTCCTCTTCCTCGTCCTCTTCCTCTCTTCTCCTCCGTCTCCCTGTACAGTAAAGGCCTCAGCGTTTACGATGCCTCGCTGTCCCACTGTGCAAACAGCCCATTCATTCCAGCTCTGTGATTGTCTCATATACCAAAGATCCAGCCTTCCTCCTCCTCCTCTTCCTCCTCCTCCTCCTCCTCTTCCTCCTCCTCCTCCTCCTCAGATGACAACGTCTCTACCGGTCACATCATATGCAAATCTTTCTTTCTCTCTTTTCCACAAACAGGATGACAACACACACTTCTGCTGAGCACAAGTACACGTTTAGAGGTACTTGTACTTCATTTTGTTCTGCTATACTTCATACATCACACTACATTTCAGCAGGATGTGCACTTTTTTTTTTACTCTACTGTAATTATCTAACTTTGCAGATTCAGATACTCAACAAATTAATTATGAAGTAATATTAGAAAACTTTATTGAAATTCACAAGCTCGTAAGTAAACGGTAATTAAAATAAGTTTATAATATATTTATATGATACTGAAATGTTCTGCATACTTTTGGTACTTTAAGTATATTTTATTCCCACAATGTGTTATTATTCCTTTTACTCAAGTACAACATGAGTACTCGCTCCACTACTGCTGATGACGTACTAGTACTGCAATAAAACAGCCCAACATGTAATCATGGTTTTAATGGCGTACCGGACGAAACATAATAGGTGGAATGTAATTCTATGGAATGTATTAAGCCGCAATACTGAATGAATTCATATTCTCAGTGATTATTTCCCATGATCCTCCCTCCAGATAAAAAAAAAAAAAAAAAACTCCCACACACCGTCCGGCCTCTTGACAAAAAAAGATCAGATGAAGACATCAGCGGCAGGTTCGTTTCATATGAGCACCTGTGTGTGATCTACCTGCGGGTTTCACCTCACCTGGCTGACTGGCTGCCAACCCAAACAACGTGGCGGAGTGACAACCAGGCTGCAGGACTGCCAGAGCCATTAAAACACGCTGGAGGTTTCCAAATACTTAAATATTGTGCAAGAAAAAAAACAAGGGTAACAAGTTTTTTGTTTTTTTTAAATGAATGAATAATGTATTCATGTAGTAATAATAATAATAATAATAAAATAAGCAGTATGTAATGTATGCATGCGTGTATGAGAGTAAACACGTCAGATAATAAACAAAATAATTAAATGCATAGCCAAATAAGCCATAAATAGCCATAAATAAGGTATAATAAATGAACCTAATTAAATAACATTTACATAGAGCCACCAGTCTGCCCAAGTGACTGGATCCAACATTGAATGAATACATGTGTGTATTACACGTGCATAATATGTATATATTTATATATACATATGTTCCAGGCCTACATACCGTTTAGGTGAGATCCGGACCCCGCGTCCTTCCAGCTGACACCACATTGATTATAGAGTCCTGTCGCCAGTTACTCAACTGGTTTTGCAAAAGAATAAACTCAACAAACACCTTCTCACGGAACCCGCGACGCTACACAGGAACATTTCTTCCTCCTCTTGACGCTCCGTGACATCGCATGTGGAGGAAAAAAAAAAAGGAATCCGAAGAGGGAGAAAGTAAAAGCAGCAAAGGAAATTAAAAAAAATAAAGTTGGGAACCAGAAAGCTCTGCTGTCCCGGGAGCGCGTCCCCGTGAAGGAGGCGGGTGGAAAGAGCTCGTCTAGAAGCCCCGGAAAAGTGTCAAAAATGTCAAAAAGTGTAGATATTCCTTGCGTTGTTACTCCTCCAAGAGCAAGCGGGGGGAAAGTATCTCAGTGGAGAAGTTGGCCAAATGTTTTAAGACCTGAACTCCGCCTGAAACGCGTTAAGTCGGACTAATAGTGAAGCTAGCGTGACTAGCAAGCGCGACTTCCGGTTTGCTCCTTCAAAATAAAATCCGGGATTTGTGTCCAGCGGCGGGTGCTTTTATTCCCCAGACGAAAACAGCCACTTCCGGTGTAGCTTCTTCTTCTCCGCCGCTTCTCCGCCGCTAACTACGACTCCGGTTTCTCCAGGGAAGCGCAAAGACGAAGCCGAGGTTTTTTATTTTTTCTTCTTCCCCGGGAGTTTAGTGCGTTTAAAAAAAAAAAAAAGAGACCTACAGCATTACAACGAGGAACATCTGTGAGAGCAGATGCGTCTGAAAGCCCGTTTCCTAAGCACGTGCATGCGAGATAAAAACAGCAAAGCCCGCGTTTAAAGCGGAATAATCTCGCGTTGCATGCTCTCTGGATGTGATGCATTCAAGCCAACAGCGTGCGAGTTGTAAAGCCAGACTTCCCATGTGCGTGACTGAGATGTGTGTTACCTTTACCTCCTACCCACTTCTTTTTTTTTAATCTCCGCCCACAGTTTACTTGAAAGCAATTTGATGAACAGTGTTGGCACGGATCCACAGCAGTGGAGCTCCTGATGGGTTGGTAACAGCGCACATTATTACAAACAAGCGGTAGTGAAGCTGGATGGCGCAATGCGTCTGCGCAGTGCAACACCATCTCCTTTTTGGCTCACTCAGACCTGAGGATGCCAAATTCAGATTGCTTCCTGTTTTGTTTATTTTATTCTTTGGCGGGCCAGGTGAGAGAGCGTCTCGCTGAAGGCCGCTTTGGCGGATAGTTTGGACTCTTGATGACTTCATCTGCTGTAATTAGTACTTTCATACCTCCGGACACAGGACACCCTCTCCGGATAGCGGATAACAGAACATGCACACATTTTAACAGGGGTGGACTGACTGATTTCAGGGTCCCTGTAGGCATTGGTTAACACGGGGCCCCTGCGTTTGAACTCTGACCCCAACTACACCAACCAGCTGTTATTTATAAATACTGCATCTATTTAAAACTACAGGTCTTCTACGGATTATGTTCCCGGAGCAACTATTTATTTTATTGTGAAATGTGCGGCACGGTGCATAAAACATTTCCCTTTAACGTCCGTGTTCTACGCTCATGCGACTTTTTCATTATTTGTCATAACGGGAAGCGAAAGCTGCACGCTCGCGAAAATAGTTTAACAAATAAATGTATTTATTACGTATTTATTGACACAGCGAGGGAAGAAACAAGTGCTTTGTTTTAGTTTCTCCTCCAAAAACTGGAGATATTTTCAAGAAATGCAACCCACAACATTTTTTGGGGGGTATTTTTGTCATATTTTCTTGTGTTTTTCAGCCAAATCTGGCGCATTCATGCCAGAGCGAGGACATACATGAGCCCTAGATGTGAATGCAGGTTCTTTATATGTTGTGTTTCCTGTGTGAATCTTCAGCTCTCTCTCTTTCTCTGCGTCGGGCCGGTGAGCGCCGGCGGCTTCGGAGACTCCCGTAAAGTTGAAAGGACGGAAAGAGGAGCTGGTGACATGGCTGCCTGTCCACTCGCAGGCTGGGTGGGTGGGTGGGAGTCGGCGGAGGCCCAAGCGGAGACACAATGGGGGTCTATGGAGGTCGACGGGTCCTGTGAGCAGATAAGTCGTCCTCTTACGGGCCGGACGGGGCCGAGGAACAGCGCGTCCACTGAGCCTCCGCACCCTGAATGGCCTTGTTGAAAAGGAGAGGCATAAATTGGCGGATGAGCAGAGCGAGCCGGGGAGACTCGGCCTCTCGACCCCCCCGCCCCATGCTATCTCTTTCTCTCCTTTACCAAGTCTCCATCTCACCAAACCCCCCTGAATGTTTAAAAAGATGAAAGGATAAGGAAAAGAATGGAGACAAAAGGGCGGAGGGTTGCGTTACAGCCCTGCCCCTGAGAGACTGCTCATGAAAGAGTTTGGGGATGGGAGAGAGATAGCGACCGGAGAGGAGACACAGAAAGAGAACGAGGAGAGGAGGAGGAGGAGAGGAGGAGGGGGGGGGGGGGGGGGGGGGGGGGGGGGGGGGGGGGGGGGGGGGGGGGGGGGGGGGGGGGGGGGGGGGGGGGGGGGGGGGGGGGGGGGGGGGGGGGGATTCTCCACTCGGGGACGGAGACATTTAACACTGTCAGTACCTTCAGGTTGCTTACCTGTTGACTGACACACACACACACACACACACACACACACACACACACACACAGTCTGTCTTGGAGGTTTCTCTGCAGTACTTAGATGTCGGGGGAATCTTCCACCATTAACACACACACACTTCCCGGTGTCTCCCCTCGCGGGCGTTCCTCCTTCTTGGCGTTTAGTGTCAGTCACCCGAAATCCCTGCAAAACCCTCCCACCCTCCTGTGGATCTCTCTCTCTCTCTCTCTCTCTCTCTCTCTCTCTCTCTCTCTCTCTCTCTCCCGTCTCTGTCGGGACTCGCCCGGCACGCACTTAGATATTTCCGCCCCAGGGTGCATCAGGAGTCGAGAGAAGAGAGAGAAAGTTGTTAAGCTGAGTGGCGGTCAAACAAAGATGACGATTGAAAAGGCTTACTCTCGCTTTTACACACACACACACACACACACACACACACACACACATTCAGACGTGCAAAACTAACAGCAACCATTTCACAATCAAGGAGATATGTGTTTTTAAACCTGGTTTAACTTTCAATCACTTTAAACCTTAAAACTGCAGCTCAGAATGAACAAAGTTTACATTTAAACTCTTTTACTCTCAACCCAGATGGAATTAAATTCATGTTGCAACAAAACGGTGATCCGGT
>NC_136605.1:20523158-20545658 GCF_910589615.1 Taurulus bubalis
TGTGTGTGTGTGTGTGTGTGTGTGTGTGTGTGTGTGTGTGTGTGTGTGTGTGTATATCATTATATATATATCACTATTTAGCACTCGTGGAGGATCGTGCAGAGAAAGCAACCCAAGCCTGAAATTAAATTTCACAGCTTACTAAAGACCACAGAGGATGGGGATCAGCTTCATGGAGCCAGACCACACACACACACACACACACACACGTGAACACGCGTGTGCTACACACGTGAACACGCGTGTGCTACACTTTGCTCGCCGTGCAAAGTATGCGCACAGACGAGTTCCGCGCCGAACAAACAAACAACGCATGCACACACAAGCCTTTCCTGGCGTGGAATGTTCACCTTCAGGGAACCGGACCGGGGCGGAGAGAGAGAGAGAGGATCCAGGAGAGGAGCCCCTCATCAGGGGAGTGGAGCGCTCACTGAATGCCTAATGAGAACCAGGTCCGGGTACCTGGCAGCCTCCTCCTCCTCTTCCTCCTCCTCCTCCTCTCCAGGTCTGATTAGATGGAGTGTCGGCCGCTTGCACACACTCTGCGCGTCTTGTTTACATCGCCGGTGCCTCTCCTCTTACAGGCCTCGCTCCCTGCTCGCTCCCTGCAGATCCCCTCTCAGTCACTCGTCCCCCTCAGTGTCTCCTTACAGGCCTCCATCCATCCGCCGGCTACACTTTCATTCACCTGCCACCAACCGAGCCGCTTGCAGTCTGGACGCCCCTGGCAGCCTAAATAGTGAATGATCTATTTGGGGTTACGTCTTCCTCCTCGGCAACACAATCCGCTGCCTCCCTGTGTTCCTGCACACACACACACACACACACACACACACACATCCACACATCCTCCATAAGCCGCGTTTTGTCCTTTTTTCCTGCCAGAGGGAAAATGTTACACATTGTAAACGTTGCTCACTGTACAACACTCCGCCGGGTTGGATTTCAGAGGCAGACTTTGTGCTTGAACCGCTCTGGCAATTAGCGGAGGATTGACTTACAGAGCGCCGACTGCACAATGGAGGTCCTCCGTCCTGCCCCGCTCCATCTGTCGTGTGTGTGTTACAGTGTGTGTGTGTGTGTGTGTGCATGGAGGTGTATCTCTGTTATGTGTTGGTTCTGGATAATAAACCGGATGCAGTAAATGTGCAACACTTTACTTTTAATCCCCCTATTTAGCATTTTCATGCTGTTATCTCGAGATCACGGGTTAATTACTTCTTAACCTCCAGATAATGAGATTATAAAACCGTTATCGCGAGAAAATAAAACGTTTTCTCACCATAATGTTTATCAAAAGTCAGCATGCATAGCTAATTTAAGATTGAAGTGTCTGTTCGAGGATCCATTATTGATCGACGCATCAGACTTTAATTAAGGTGTATCTCCATCAGGAGCCCGGCTGTGAATAAATAAATAAGTAAGTCAAGGTTTTAGATTACAGATGAACGTCTTCATGTTCTTAGTTCTTCAAGGGTGAATTTAAATGTGAGCCAATGGAGCAGATGCTCCTTTTCTTTATTCTCAATAATTCTCCTGCGATCTTGAGAAGACAAAAGTCGACAACAAGTTCTCGGCTTCGAAGTAATTTGGCTATAAGCGGATGAACAGTCATTACTCCTCCTGTACGTATGCGTGCTGGTGGATGAATGACAATACACAAACATACAGCTTTAATAATGCAGGAGACAAACACTTTAAACACCATGGAATCAATGTTGGCTCTAGACCTGTTTTTCTTTTCCCCTGTGTTTGAGTCGTCGTAGGAACCCCAAATTAATTCCAATACTTGTGTTTATTGTATGTATTTGTTCAGCAAAGTGTTGGGAAAAAAATGTATATCTGCAAAAAGATCCTTTTAAAAAGATATTTTGCTCATAACTATGAACATCCAGCACGATATGAGCAAGATTTTCCAAAAATGCCTCCTCAAGCCTGCATTATGGTGCCCACATACTAATAAGAAACCTTTTTGGAAAGAGTAAAGAATCAGAATCAGGAACACAAATCATAATAGAACGCAGCATTTGGGTGTTCAAAGGAGTTTCAGTCAAAAAACTGTGTCGTTCGGTGTTTTTTGTCTGATAATAGGCGCAGGGGGATTTTCGCACACAGTTTTTAAAGGGTTTTAATACACTCATCACAGTGTATGCACACGTATTACATGTTCATGTATGATTTAAGTCACGACTGTTTCCTGTCCTGCTCCTCGATGGTGGAATGAGCTCCTCATAGAATTAAGGACAGCAGGAAGTCTCCACATCTTCCACCGTGAACTAAAAACACATCTTTTCCGACTATACCTTGAATAAAGAAAGTAGCATTCAAATGGCACTTTGTAGTTTAACTTTATTGAAGAAATTGTACTTTCTTGATTCTTGTTGTTCAGAGTTTGTCCTCATGGTTGAATGCACTTGTACTCCTTATTAATGCTCAATAGTTCAAGTAAAGTGTTACCAAGCAAATGATCCACATTCTGAATGTCTTCTGACCTACATATTTGGTAAATGCATTGAAATCAGCGACCGATGACATCCAACCAGAAGTTAAAAGTTAAAGTTACATGTCGGGTCAGTTGTATTTACATCAAGGAGCTTGATGTGTCCTCAAACACGAGATGTTGTGTGAACAGAACAGACCGTCATGAAGACGTCACACAATGAGGACGAATGATGGATCGTAGACACCGACGAAGACTTTGGTGAGCAGCTTCCAGGCGTCTCCGACCCAGACACACACACAAAGAGGGCGAGGAGACCAAGAAGGAGGATGACGAAGGTCCAGAGCCCAACATCTGGAGACGAGGCGCCGACAGTAAAACACATGCAACGATTGGAATGAGGCTTGATGGATTCATTGAGACCCAACAGGCCCGAAGTAATGAAAGAATGCGCGACTCGCCGAGAGTTAAGTTTGGATTTAAAGGCCTCGACAGAGCCGGGCTGTCGTTGCTCAACATTGTATTGGATAGTTGAGACGCTGCGCTCGTAAATCAACCCGGGCCCCCGCTCATAAAGCCCAATCATAGACCCGGCATTCCTCTCTGCTGCAGCGCCGTGTGGCAGCCCTGAAACTCCCTCCACTTCCTGTCCATGTCTAATTCTGCGTTTTGGTGAAGTGGGCGGAGTCCGGGCCCTCGTGTGTGTCCAGTCTCCAACGCTGACACCGATATCTGTCAAAGGACCCCTGTCAGCGAGGACGCCTCCGCTCAGTGCAGAGTCATAGCGCCCTCCTGTGGTAGGGAGGGTAACCATCACGACCTCCGGTTCTAGATGGAAGCAAATCAGATGTGACGCTTCTTGTCTCATGATATTGTGGCCTTCTAGTTTGGAGCGCTCAATTCGGACTTCTCTCCTAGCAATTTTGCACCATTTTGATATTTTAAAGTGTGTGGATGATAGTTTTAACTGTCTTTAGATACCTCCTTCTTGCTAATTGCTAATGTCCACGACTGATAAACGTCACGAGGCCCCTAACGTCCCACCTCCTGCGCACAAAGCAATTTAAACATTAAAGCGTTCTCCGGTGTCAAATAAGGTGAATTAAAAAAACGGAGCCGTGATGGAGAGGAAGTGAGTGGATGAGGGAGGAAGAGGGGAGGGGAGGGGAGGGGAGCGCCAAGCTGTTGCATTAAGCTGTGAACTCTCTCTCAGATGACGCAAAGACTCTCCGTCCCCTCCTCGTCTCCGGGTCCCTCCTCTCGCCTCCTCCCGATGCCTCGCTCTCGTCGGATGGGAGACACGCAGCAGGTGAGCCTCCTGGTCCTCCCCCCTCCTCCCCCCTCCTCCTCCCCTCTCCTCCTCATCCATCCACAGCTCACACATTGATGTGTTCGGTGTTTCACGCTGGATCGCTTTCATTGTTTTGGAGCTCAATCCTTCCTGGTTATTGGCTTGGAGTCACTTTGAGTTATTGGTGTAAAGTGAACTGTTGGTTCTCCGGGTCTTTAACGCTTGCTGTGTGAACGTGTGCAGACCTGCAGCACCCGGTCACTTCTCACCAGCATTGTTTCAGCACACAAGAGTTTTCCGAAGGCGTCTGCCGGCCAAATGAGAAGATGGATTTACTGTTCGGAGGGAAACGAGCTGCGCTGAAACTCAGTCCTGCTGCTGGGGAGAAGGGAGCATGAAGGAAAGGAGGGAAGGAGAGGAAAGGAAGGAGGCGAGAAGGGGAGAAAGTTTATAAATAGCAGAGCTTTGTGAGGGTGAAGAGAGCAGATGTGATAGACAGTCTGTGCTTAAGGAGTTCAAACAACAGATTAATACACTCAGATTATCGTCCGAGAGAGAGAGAGAGAGAGAGAGAGAGAGAGAGGGGAGGGAGGAGGGCCTGACATGTGTAACACACACAGATGCAGAGTAAATCACACACACACACACACACACACACAAGCTCATGTTTTCTCTCACTCGCGCTCCATGTCCCTCCAATCTCAAATACTGACAATCACACTCACACACACACACACACACACACACACACACACACACACACACACACTGGCTGACGTTCTCCAAATGTGTTCCCACACGTGTCCACAACTCTTTATGCTCAAATGTCAAATAGAAGTATCTTTATTTAATATAAAAGTAACCCAATTTAACAATTGATCATTCATCTTTTGAGCTGCTGGTTTTCATGGCGTTGCTAAATAAACACTTTGGGGTTTTGGACCGTGGATCAGACAGAAAAGGACATTTAAAGATGTCACATTGAAGTGTGTTTTCAATCAATTATGAGTATGATATACTGAAGGCTGCAAAGAGCCAATAACAACCAACAGGACACGTAATCATGTGATCTGTTTTCGGTCAAAAGTCGGGCAGCAAATTTCTCGTAAGGCGTAAAAAAAACACGCTAAGTGAGGACACGCATTGACCCGTGTGGTCGCGTCCATCCAGCCGGCGATGGAGACGGAGACGTCCATGTGACCTTCACTGACCTTCACTGACCTTCACTGAGAGGGTTAATGCGCACCGTTTAACCTCCTGGGGCCACACGCGTGCATGTGTGTGTGTGTGTGTGTGTGTGTGAGAGAGAGAGAGAGAAAGTTAGTGTTTCTGTGCCCTTACTGATATTTATATAGGAAATGTGTTAAACTAGATTCACTAATTTCCCTTTTATCATAGTTGTGTTACACATAAGTGTGTGATAATAAAGTGCAATAGTCCAAGGCGTAATAAACAAATAGAAAATGTACAATGAAGTATAATAAACAGACAAACAATAAAGGGTATGTGAAGACAAGTGTGTTATTAAAGACATAAATGTACTTAAAACGTAATATTTAAGAGCAAAAGCTGAAACAAAAGAGACCAAACTCAAACGTAAAATGAATGTTCATGGGTCTTTTTAATAAATAAACCAAAAAAAAGGAGATTTACAGACTTCTAGATCTGTAAGGAACCCAACCATGTAAACCACAACACACACACACACACACACACACACACAGAACCTGAGACCGCAGCATGTTGCTCAATGTTCAATAAGTATTGCAAAAGATGGAGAAAGTAAATGCAGATTGCATAATATCTACTAACTGGAACAATGTTTTGGATGTAAAACAAGTATGTATTCCCCCGTCGGTGTCATGTCAGTGCAGCTGCAGCTGTGTGTGTGTTTGATGTGTGAGGAGTGTGTGTGTTTGATGTGTGAGGAGTGTGTGGAGCTGCAGTGACCATCCTCATCTCGCTCTGCAGGACCAGGAGGGATTATATCTCCATCCTTTGCAAAGCTCACACCAAACAATCAACCCTTGAAAATAATCCTTTGAGACACACACACACACACACACACACACACACACACACACACACACACACACACACACACACACAATGCATCACAAACACATACGGACGCCTTTTAGACGAAACACTTCAATACAACGTGGAGATTTAAAGATTTTATCACTGAGCAGTTTATAGTAAATATGAAGAATGTTTAATAATCTCCAGGTAAAATCAAGTAGGTAAAGTTTTACGGTCATTTTGAACCACTCTGTTGGTTTTTATGCCATTAAGTTAATGAAACTAAATACACTATAATATACTATAATAATAATAATCTAATATACTATGTATAAATACACAAATTCCATGTTCACTGATAGTGTTAAACTGTTTAACAGTCTAAAAACTGCCCGTCATAACTCCCCTTAGCTCAAAGTGACGTCTTCAAATGTCTTTGTTTGTTCAACCAAAAAGTCCAAAACCCAAAGATATTCAGTTTATGATTCAACAAATCACTTCACATGAAAAGCTGGAAACAGATAAATGTGTTTTTTTATTGTTTCCCACAAGTTCTGCTTGAAAAATGACTGAAACGATGGATCGATCGTTAAAGTAATTGCCTGATTTTGTGTCAAGCTAGATTTATAATCCTGACGCACGCAATGAATAGTTCAACGTTGAAGGCACAACAGAGCACAGATGTATATGAATAACTGCATCGGCTCATAGTATCAGCTAAATAAGTGGTGTATGCACTTCCTGTCGTATCTGGGGTCAGATCAGAGGCAGCAGGCGGGCTGGAGGCAGGCGGTGTAAGTATATGTTTATGTGTTTAGCCAGCGTGCATCTGTTTGATCTCCTGAATCCACATCAGCGATTGGCTGGTGACCTGGTTGGATCATTAATGTGTAAATGAGGATGTATGTGTGTGTGTGTGTGTGTGTGTGTGTGTGTGTGGTTAATACTGACGAGCCTGTTGGAGCAGCGAGGTGGAGCGTCGTGTCCTCTGATGTGCACCTTCATCTCCAGCAGCTCGGCCTCATTTACAGTAATCAAAGAACCCGCATCTTCTTCTTCTTCATCTTCTTCTTCTTCATCTTCTTCTTCTGGGAGATTAGCTCGTTCTGTCCTCGCGTCGTGAGCACACGGCTGATCGTGACGAGAGAAGTTTACATTGAGGACCTCTGATGTTTATCCAGTCTGCTTCACTTAGAGAGAGACTTCTCTTTCTGCGTCTGGCCCAACGAGGGCTTGAAAACCAGCAGGAGTTGCTTCCTCGCCTCTGAGCCGGACTCACTTTGAAGTCCACCCCTCCCCCCCCCACTGCCTCCAGCTCTCATCACTAACATGTGTTTCTCAAAGCTCCCGCTCTGAGGCTTCCCCTTCAAAGGGAGAGTGCCTCCTGGGCTGCAGCCTACCTGGCAGAGTAGTAATACCTGTGTCATGTTGCTGCGGAATCCAGGATTTACTGTAAGCCGCACGGACCAAACAGTCTGAACCCGCTGACTTCAGTCGCTGTGTTTCGTTAGGGATGCTCGACAGTAATGTGATGTAACAGTCGTCTCTGCAACCGGTCGTTCCTGCTCTGATTCTCTGGCCCGGCATCTGTTTCCTGTGTCCCAATAAACTGTACTCTGGTAAGTACTTTTCAAGCGAGACATTAGAAATGTAGGAGGGGAATTGAACCCAACGAGGCCGTTAAATAGTTTCTGTTTCAGTCGTAATTGCCACCGGGACGGCCCAGTCGGAGCCGGGTTCCTCGAGGCCAGCTACGCTTCGTCTCGAAAGGCGGCTCTTGACATTTCCTGGAGCAGGAGAATAATCTGTCTGTTGGGGAAGGAAGACAGATTTGCAGAGCAGGTTCAGGTCCTGGAGTGTGTCCTTGCAGCTTACGCTCCTCAGCGCCGCCCTCCTCGCAGGACACATGCTGTTGCATCATTATTTCAGGGCCTCCATCTGGGAACGGAACAAAGGTTTTAATCATCCTTATTCTTCCTCCGTCTCATGTGACCGGGACTTAAGTTGCTTTGTACGTGTACACAGGGCCGGGTGTCTTGTCTCGATACCGTAATAACCCAGCACCGAGTGCCATGGAAACTTCTGCAATCAATCGATACTTACGATTGTTCTGTTTTGTCCTCGGATGTAGAAAATGCATGGTTTTGCTTGTAGCCAATCACCGCTAAAGGTATTTGACTTAATGCAACGTGTGATTGTCCCTATGCAGCCAAGATCGCCTGCCTGCACACGGCTCTGAACACGGAGACGTCTGAGCCGGCAGCTAGAAGCTAACGGTGCTAGCAGCTAACGGCGCGAACAGCGCACAGAGCGGCAACAGTGCTGACAGCGAGCACAACAGTTGTAGCCCTTCAAGCCCTCACCCTTTATTGTTTGAGTTGTGTTTAGAGGTTGTACATGGGGATTATCTATTATTGTAGCCCTGATGTTTATGTTTAGTTTGATATATACCATGTTTGTTTCTTGATTTGTACCTTGTGACCTGATATAAAAGGGTCTCGGTACATTTCTGCAGCATCAAGGTTCCGATCCCTTGGATCAGTGGCCGGAAATCTCTATATGAACGATGTACCGTTTAGTAGTCTTTTGGTATTGGTACCATTTTAGGGTACTGGCTTTTCCATTTTTAAATGATACCCAGTAAGTTCGGGACCTTTTCTCCGTACATGTTGGAACAGAATCTCCGTAAGCCTTTATCCCGCCTTGACGACCTCATTTTTGAGTTTTTATCCACCAGGTTTTGTCAGGATCTCGTTTTAACCGTATCAGCTTAGAGCGAAAATAAAGCGATTTTTAAAAATCACCAAACCTTGAATTGTGAATGATGATTAAAAAAAACAAAGAAAACCTTCCCAGCTGGTCCAGTATAAACGCCGAGATGGGGACTTCCCCCCCATCCCGTCCCTTATTAGACAGCTACATCTCCCAATGCGGTCGACTGACGACGTTGGAGCTGAGAATGACATAAGGATTGAAAAGAGGATTTGTTGAAGACCGTACCAGTGGAACATCCTCCCCCCTCCTCTCCTCCGCGCTCCGCTCACCGAGGATTATATCTTTGCAATTGAAACCTAGCGGGACATTCCCCGCCCACCAAAATATACAATTTCAGATCACGCCGACAATCCGTCTTTGTGCCAGTGACGGTTGCAGGGACTAGAAAGGGGGGCAGAGACATGGAGGTGAAAGCGTGAGAGCAGAACAACTAGTAGGTAACATTTCTTTCTGCCCCCTCCCCTCCTTGTCTAATGTACTTTTTACTTTATTTTTTTGTGTGCAACTGTATCCCCACCGCTGCAAAGAAATGCTATTTGTTCAGTTGATGGATTATAATCATGTCTGATTGCGATTGTCTCACTGAGTCAGACTGTTTGTAAATGTGACATTCATACTTCTGGCTGCGCCGCTCTCAAGATGTGTTTATATAGGATTAATGTTTGGAGACGTTGGCGGTGGGGTCTCCGTTGAGAAGCCACATTCTTACCGGTTGACTCTTGCTTTTGTGTCGAAGGTGCATGACTTTGCCTCGGAGCAATATTTGATTGCCTCCACACAGCAATCCTGTGTTGACACACGGGAGCTGAGATAGACTTTGACGGATGATTAGTGACAGTTGTTGGGTGTTTATTGGAGCTGGCTTCAGGGCGACTGTTCAAAATGATGCATGTGGACTTCCATAAGTAGAAGAATCACGTTGATATCGTCTTATATCCTTTTTTCGGCATTTACGTAGATGCATCCCTTCTGATTGTGTATGCTGCTGAATTGTGTTCGGACAGATGTAATGCTTGGATTTCATCAATGCCAGATTATCCTTTTCAGCAATTCTGTTGCTTCAAGCATGTCAGTGTCGGCTGAACCGCCCAGACTGAAGCATCTCAACCGCTATTGGATGCAAAGCCGTTTCCTTTTCTGCAAACATTCATGATCCGCAGAGGATGACTCTTTTAAACATTGGTGATTCCCTGATTTTTCATCTAATCTCACCACACATTTTTGGTGTTTCATGGAATATCTCAACCGTGACCTTTTCTGCAAACATTCACGATCTCCAGAGGATGAATCTTTCAAAATATTGTCATAGTCTCACCATAGGTGTTTGGTGTTTAGTGGAATATCTCAACAACTATTGGATGGATTGCAATGAAATTGGATATGAATGTTCATGTTGCCAAGAGGATGAACCCTAGTGATGTTGGTGATCCCTTGACCTTTCGTCTAGCGCCCTCCAGCAAAAGCTTCACTCATCCAGTGAAATATATCTACAAGTTGGATTTGCAGAAAATTGTCTTGATATTTATGGTTCATCTGCCAGATGGTTTGTTACACAGCAGCGTCTGAGAAGCCATCATTGGAGACTGTTTGGAAAAAGGGCTTTCAAAGAAATACTTGGCAGGTGATTGGATGAACCATCTGTCAATCAAACCCTAATGGAAGCCAGTCAGAGGAAACATCTTTTCCATTGTAGAAACCCTTCAGTGTTGTTCTTTGTTCTTCTTTCAATGAATACATATTCTCCAGCTGTGATATAACTGATGCTGTAACTTCTTCAGGAGCCGCCATTGTTGTTTTAACAAACACACACCTGTAGATACCCGGTCTCTCCTCACAGGATGCTGATTGGTCCGTGCTCTGGCCTCCCCAGACTCAAACACATTACTGGAAGCCTGGCCAGATTTGTGTGTGTGTGTGTGATGTGAGCTGCGATTCTCACGTGATCTTGTGACATCGCGGGAATCCAGCCTCCGAGAAAGCTAAATATATTATTCTGAGACGACGAATCCTTTTAGCGTCACCATGCAGATGACGCGTGTGGTTTTGAGAAATGTCTCATCAACAGTTTGATGTTCATCTCTTACAAACAGTCTCGTTCACCGCAGGATCTTTCATCATCATGTCCTAATTTGAGCAAATATCATTTGATTTACGACAAAATACCTCCAAATTCAGAGCTTAGCATGCTAACACGCGAAAAACTAAGAAGTTGGTGAACGTTTCACCTGCTGGACATCGGCCTGTGAGCAGTGTGAGCGTGTTGAAGCACAACCTGCACACGGCAGCTAGCATGGCTGCGGGCCCTTCGTCTTGTTTCAGCCAGTAACTCGATATCTCTGCAGTATCAGCGACTCCACATTGTGTGGCGTTAACCTTCTGTCAGTTTGCCTCTTGAGTTGTTCCTTTGCGTCCTGTTTAGCATCGCCTGCTGTGTCTGGGTCGCCTGCAGTCGAGCGTCTTTACTCCCCTAATGAACCCAAATAAAGAGCTCAAAGCACATTCCTGTTGCTGGTTGTCCCTCAACACCCTTTGTAGCCCTTTAAGCCCCAACCCTAACCGCTAATCCTATTTATTGTTCGAGCTGTGTTTAGAGGTTGTACATCGGGATTATATATTCTTCTAGCCCTGATTTTTATGTTTAATTTGATACCTAACATGTTTGTTTTTTTGGGGGGGAGGAATTTATACCATGATTTTTTCTTGATTTTCCTGATATAAAAGGGTCCCCCGATTGTGGGGCGCTAGGGCTTAACAGGTTAAGAGCAGAATGGCGACCACATGAACAACCCAGGGCCTTCCCATCAGTTTAAGAGCACATCTTTAGCCAACACTGAATGCTATGCGGGTCAAAGTGCGCTGAAGGGTGTTGAGGCGTGTTCGTTGTGTGTGCAGTTTAACTCCATCTCTTCCCACCGTCTCCACAGGCAGGATGACAAACCAGTCGACAGCCAACCAGTCCCACGCGAAAAAGAAGGAGAAGGAGAAAGAGGAAAGCCAGCGCGATGACAACACGGACATCGTGTATAAAGACGCAGGCCACTGCAGCCGCAACACCCACAACCTGCTGCTGGGACTCACCGTGCTGGGTATGCTATGCACGCACTGGGAAACTCCCAGTTGCACGTTCCCATCAGCTCGTCAACGCTCTATTGTGGTTGTTTAAAAGGAAAACAGAAGAAAAAGCTTTTGTTTAACCTCCTTTAACGTCCCAAATGGAATTCCCTTTGCGGTCGGTTTTATTGTTTACACCAAAAAGAAATAGTTTTTTGTGCAGCAGGAAATATTAACACGCACACTCGATGCACAGACTCTGTGATCGAGTTCCCACGAGACGGCTCTGGCTTGTGTTGTCTTTAGTCCGCCTCTGTAAACACTTTGCTGTGTTTCTGTAGAGTCAAAGAAGAAGAAGAAAAAAAAAGCATCTGCATCTGTAGAGAAGTGTGTTATTTTTGTCCATCATTTGTCTCCGGGAATTAAAGCCGTTTACGTTACAGTGGGCGGATGTCATTAGTCAGAGGTCTACATGTAGGATGTGAGACGGCGAGGGAAGAGAAGTAGAAGAAGAGTCCTCAAAAAACAACTAGACACTAGAGTCTATCAGCATGAGGTTAATAACACACACAGGTTGAGATGTTTCTCATATTTGGCTGATTTTGTACTAATTTTCATTTTCTTTACAGTTGAAGTACACACAGTGTCTGCTATTTAAACTCTACCCTTACTCTATCTCCTCTCCTTCTCTCCTCTCCTTTTTTCTCCCTTCCTCCCCATTCCTTTCCTTTTCATTTCCTTTCCTCCCCGTTCCTCTCCTTGCCTCCTCTCCTCCTCCCTTTCCTCTCCCATCCTCTCCTTTTCTCCTCTTCTTTCCTCGCCTCCCTTTCCTCTCCTTACCCTCAATTACTCCTCTCACCTCTCTTCCCTTTCCCTTTCCTCTACTTGCCTCCTCTCATTCCCTCTCCTTTCCTTCTCTCCTCCTCTCCCTGCCTTCTTTCTTCTCCTCCTCTCCTTCTCCTCTCCTCTCCTCTCCTTTCTCCTCCTCCTCTCCTCTTCTCCTCCCCTTCCTCTCATTTCCTCCTCTCCTCTCCTCCTCCTCTCCTCCTCTCTCCTCCTCTCCTCTCCTCTTCTCTCATCTCCTCTCCTCCCCTCCTGTCCTCTCCCTGCCTTCCTTCTCATCCTCTTCTCTTCTCTCATCTCCTCTCCTCCCCTCTTCCCCTCTCCCTGCCTTCCTCCTCTCTCCTCTCCTCCTCCTCTCCTCCTCCCCTTTCCTCCTCTCCTCTTCTCCTCCCCTTCCTCTCATTTCCTCATCTCCTCTCCTCCTCCTCTCGTCCTCTCTCCTCCTCTCCTCTCCTCTTCTCTCATCTCCTCTCCTCCTGTCCTCTCCCTGCCTTCCTTCTCCTCCTCTCCTCTTCTCTCATCTCCTCTCCTCCCCTCCTGTCCTCTCCCTGCCTTCCTTCTCATCCTCTTCTCTTCTCTCATCTCCTCTCCTCCCCTCTTCCCCTCTCCCTGCCTTCCTCCTCTCTCCTCTCCTCCTCCTCTCCTCCTCCCCTTTCCTCCTCTCCTCTTCTCCTCCCCTTCCTCTCATTTCCTCATCTCCTCTCCTCCTCCTCTCGTCCTCTCTCCTCCTCTCCTCTCCTCTTCTCTCATCTCCTCTCCTCCTGTCCTCTCCCTGCCTTCCTTCTCCTCCTCTCCTCTTCTCTCATCTCCTCCTCTCCCATCCTCTCCTCTCCCTGCCTTTCTTCTCCTCCTTTCCTCCTGTCCTCTCCTCTCCTCCTCTCTCCTCTCCTCCCCTCTCCTCCTCTCCTCCTCCTCTCCTCCTCTCATCTCCTCTCCTCTCCCTGCCTTCCTTCTCCTCCTCTCCTCTTCTGTCATTTCCTCTCCTTCTCTCCTCTCCTCCTCCCCTTTCCTCTCCTCTCCTCTTCTCTCATCTCCTCTCCTCCCCTCCTCTCCTCTCCCTGCCTTCCTTTTCCTCCTCTCCTCCCCTCCTCTCCTCTCCCTGCCTTCCTTCTCCTCCTCTCCTCTTCTCTCATCTCCTCTCCTCCTCTCCTCTCCTCTTCTCTTCTCTCATCTCCTCCCCTCCTCTCCTCTCCCTGCCTTCCTTCTCCTCCTCTCTTCCCCTCCTCCCCTCTCCCTGCGCCTTCCTCCTCCTCCTCTCCCCTCCTCATCCCTCCTCCTCTCCCCTCCTCCTCCTCCGCCCCCCCCCCCCCCAGGTGTGGTCATGGGGGTGTTGTTCGGGATGCTGCTCCGCTACATGACGGTGAAGGACTACTCCGCTCTCACTCTGATTTCCTTCCCTGGAGAAATCCTGATGAGGATGCTGAAGATGCTCATCCTGCCTCTGATCATCTCCAGCCTCATCACAGGTAACTTCTCTTAGAGCACGATATGACCTCAAATATTCAACTTCCTTTCAAAGTCTTCAGCTAATTGGTTCACGATGAGATACTTTTAAAACAAATACCTTTGAGCTAGTACTTTAAGAGTAATACTTAATTACTTTACTGTACTATTTGCTAATGTTTTCTTATCACTAACTGAACATGATATCAAACTAAAATCTTAATGTTAAACTTGAGCATTTTAATCTTGGCAGTGAATCCAAAACATGTCGAACGTTTATTCAACGTTTTTCTTCTTTGAAACAAGGAACCAGATATTGACTAAATTCCTCAGTTGCGCTTTTGAGAGTAATGCTAACACGCTACGTTATGCTAACGTATACCATACTAACTGTGCATAAGCTAACATTCTTATATTAGCATTTTAACAGTAAGATTGTGCTGCTGGGCGGGTTCGGGTCGCGGGGTCATCCGGCAGGCCGACCTTCCCTCTTCCTCCTGCAACAGGTTCTGACTCGTTCTGGGGATCCCGAGTGGATCCCGAGTGGATCCCAGTCCAGCTGGGAGATGTAATCCCTGCAGCGTGTTCTGGGTCTTCCCCAGGGTCTCCTCCCAGCCCGGAAAAACCTCCAGTGGGCATCCTGAATAGATTATGTTATTTCATAAATAAGTTTATTACAAGTGAACATTCTGGAGCGTATCAACCTTTTAAACCCCGAGACCCATATATGGGTCTCTATATTTATTTTTCCCCGTGTTCAAGTAGTTCAAGTAGTCGTATGAACCCCAAATGAGTTATAGTACTCTAGTACTATTTTTTCAGAATTTATTTGTGAAAAAAATGTATATATAAAAAAAAAAAAAAATCTGTTTTATAACATATTTGGGTTATTACTATGTATATCCAGCATGATCTAAGCAAGATTTCCCAAAAATGTCTTTTGGAGCGAACACCTTTTTGGAAATATTAGGACCTAAATAATCCGACTATGCAACAAAAATCACTGCAAAACAAAGCTCTGACATATTGGGACACCAGATGCATCTTCTCACCAGGGTTTTGTAGGAAGTTAAACAACGATGTGGTTCCAGAGATAATTAAGGGAACGTTAAAACAAAAACGATTCTAATTGTTTTGTCCGATAGCAGGCGCGGGCCGCTGCCTGCCCTCCGTGTCCAAGAGGTTACGGGTGCTGTGTGCATGGTGACGCTGATGGTCGTCCGTCTCTCCAGGGCTGGCCGGGCTGGACGCCCGCTCCAGTGGCCGGATGGGCAGCAGAGCCATGGTGTACTACATGACCACCACGGTCATCGCTGCCATCCTCGGGGTCATCCTGGTGATCGGGATCCACCCGGGGAACCCCAAGCTGAGGGGAGAGACGTCGACCTCGGTCCCGAAGAACCAGGAGGTCAACAGCCTGGACGCCTTCCTGGACCTGCTCAGGAACCTCTTCCCGGAGAACCTGGTGCAGTCCTGCTTCCAACAGGTAGCCGTTATATTGGTCGCTTAGGTCGAGGACACGTTGGCCATTACTGATCCAGCTTGATTGAAATGTTTTATGTATTTTTAGAGAAGCTGTTTATATTGTTTTTGTGATGCAAAAAGCTAAAAATAAGTATCATCCAATCCATAGGTTCAAAGTTTATTCAGCGGTTGATGAAAGAATCACACCTCAAGGTCTGTTTAGTAGCTTCTCTGGAGCTTTTGATCAGATCACATGATCCTCGTCAGCAGAGGAAGGTCAGGAAGGAACTTCGGAGCTCATCTTTTAAGCCGAACTTCACTCCTCGTGGCCAGAAAAATGTAAATTCAAGCGTCCCAGGGGGAGCGTGAGATGAATATAGGAACGTCTGCACCATAATGTAATGTTTTATCATTCAGACTTTTCTCAGATCTTTGTTTCTTGGGAACCACTGTAGTGTCAAATTAATGAAACATGACGATGAGAGAAAATTATCTATTGTATTCTCAAAGATCTTGTGATGTGAGGGTTGCACGTATAGATATGTTAATAATTCACAAGCTAAAAAGGTTGGAAACTACTGATGTGAAGCTCCACTACAACCACAGAATGAACCTTGAGTTGACATTGATTTGTCAACAACTGTCATCCAAATTCAAATGTTTTAAAGTGGCGTTAAATATTGGAAAACCCCCTTTTTTAATGTGAACCTGAAGAAGAATAAACAGCACAAGAGTCGTTAACGGCCGGTGGTTCTCTGGAGAATCGGGTTGTCCTCCAAACAAAGTCCTGTACAGGTGTGTACATGTGTGTACATGTGTGTACAGGTGTGTACATGTTACACAAGTGTGACCTTTAAAGTGTATTTGTCCAGTAAAAAAGTAAAAGCTAAAACAAGCAGAGCCCCTCAAATGTAAGGACTCTTTTAATGTTTATCGCATTGCAAAAAAAAGATACGACTTCAGGCTCTGGGACATTGAGACGGACATTAAATAATAAAAAACAATCATTAATAATTGAAACCTGCAGAAGGCGAAACACCGGCTGAGAAATCGGACACTTCTGAATCCGTCGGTTACAGTACCGTCGCTTAGGACAGACTTCTGTTTGTCCAAGCTGATCATTTTTAAACGATAATCCGAGTCTCAATCACGACGTGACTTCTTCTGTCCAAATCCTGTTTTTTCTTTCCCCCGCCCGGCCATGCGTGAGGGTCTGAATGATTAGAAGTAGTCGTCTGAGTCGGGCCGGGTGAGGGTCAACCCTTCTGTAATCTCTTTACATCTGCAACGCCACGTCTTTATTTACCACATCGGGCATCTGCTGGCGAACAGAGAGCACCAGCTTACTTCTCTCTCTCTCTCTCTCTCTCTCTCTCTCTCTCTCTCTCCTTTCTGCATCTCTGTTTTACTGCTTCTTTTGTTTGTTCTCATCGGGGAATTCATTGAAGTCGTAAAAAAGGCATAATTGCTTTTGCAGGAAGGAATCGTCCTTCCCCTTTAGCCCTCTTTTCTTTTCTTGTCGTTGTTCTTCATGTGAGAGTCTCTCCCTGTTGGGCCTTTTCATTAAACACTGATCTGATGCGCCGGCTCACACACAACCAGGTAGAGAACCAGAGTTTAGCTGCTGTGTGAATTGTTTTCATGGGATAAGCGTTGGCTATTTATTCTTCTTCTACACATCATAGCCACACAAACACAACTAACTAAACCGCTTGTCTATTCGCTTAACAATTAAATCAAACAATCACTTAACAATCTACTTAATTTGTACTTTACCTCAAATAAATAATATTTTTTTACATAATTCCTTCTCCGAACGTTTTTTCTTTCACGCATTTAATTCCATAATTCATTCTCTGCTGAGGGGGATTTACCCTTTCTCCAGATTTTACATTCTACTTCTCACGAATCATAATGTAAACACACACACACACACACACACACACACACACACACATACACAAGCAATCAGTAATTATGTGGTCTCAATAATAACAACTATAAAGTCAAAGAATATGTTTGACTTGAGCCAAAGTAAAGAAAATGGAAAGTGTTTCGGAGCGGCTGATGACCCCAAACACACACACACACACACACACACACACACACACACACACACACACACACACACACACACAAAAGCAATTATGGTTCCTGAAATGTTGGAAGTTACTGTTTCCACAAACCGTACTCCCGCTCTTTAATATTCTCATGAACAATAAGCACCGTGAAAACTCATTCCACCCGACCACGCTTCCTGTTTCCTGCTTGTTTCTCTAACCAAATCCTTCTGTTGCAGAAGGTTTCTGTTTGATAACTGTGTACATAACCTTTTCCCCATGATTATGGCTCTGGAACGCCTCCCTCCAGGTCCAGACGGTGCTGAAAACGGTGCCGGTCGCCGCCCCGAACCAAACCGAGCCCATCATCGTGAGCCGGAAGAAGCTGGAGTACAAATGGGGCATGAACGTCCTGGGTGAGTGAACGGCGGCCGATTCTCTTCCCTTCGACGGCGGTGCTCTTCCTCAACGCGCTGCTCCGTGTCTCTCCTCCAGGCCTCATCGGCTTCTTCATCACCTTCGGGATCTGCATGAGCCGGATGGGCGAGCGGGGGAAGGTCATGTGCGACTTCTTCAACATCCTCAACGAGATCATCATGACGATGGTGTCCATGATCATGTGGTCAGTGTCTTTGTTGTGTGTGTGTGTGTGTGTGTGTGTGTGTGCGCCCATCTGCAAAGCATGCGCAACATGTGGGTCTGCTTTTTGCTTTGGCATTCTGGAGAAAACCACACACAGAGGCACGGTGACAGTGATGGATAAGGCGAGGACGGCGTGTTGTGGGAACGACGGCGGAGACCGAAGAGGAGCGAGAGGAAGAGGAAGAGTGTTAGTGAGGGACACGGACAGATGGAAAGAGAGGGAGAGAGGGAGATAGAAAGAGAGAGAGAGAGAGAGAGAGAGAGAGAGGGTTTCCCTGGCACATGCTGGAGTCTGTGGTATGCCGGGGAGTAGCAAGGAGTCGAGGCCCGGGAACAGTGTTGCGGACTCCCAGGGGGGAGTCGGGGGTGGAAGATCTCCAAACATGTAATGGATCCACCGCCGGCAGAGGAGCCGCTTGGCAGAAAGCAGATGGGCGGGACGGCGGACGTGGAAAGATGCATGTGAGAGCATGTCTTTTAGAGAGCGGAGCGGCGGCTTGACGCTCCGCAGGACTCCAGCTGGAAGACAGAGTAGTGGCACTCAGAGCGAGGAGGAGGGGAGGGGGGGGTTTAGGTAGGCGTCTGGAAGAGAAACAGCAGGATGCTTGTGCTGCAGCTCCTCCGAGGACTTCTACATGTGCAGCTGGACGCCAAAAGGAATCGTGTCCTTGTTCGTATCGCTCGCTCAGTATAAACAGATTACTCACGGGCCCACGGAGCTCGCCAAAGCCCGGAGCCCAGTGTATACAAAAACACGTATCACACGGGGAACACATCTATCAAAACCACACACGCGGCAACGCTCCACCAAACAGCTGCCGGTGGATGCCAGGCAGCACGCAGCTGACCCAGGGGAGGGAGGGAGCAAAGGTCCAGCGCTTTGACTCGGACCAGGAGGGAGGAGGCTTAAGAAAAGAGGGGAACACCGACTCGATTCAGGCTCCAACACAGCGGCCTGCATTCATGCAGGAGAACAACTGCAACGCCGGAGCTGGAAACCAGAGATCCAAGAATGTGCCTCGTCCTCTGGAGGAGAAAAGTCTTCCTTTGACAGACAATGAAGACATATTGCGTAATATCATAACAAATCTAGTCTGAAAGTGATAAATGCTTCCAGATGACATCTTCATAGAGATGTATTTCAGCTCCTCCCTCCCTCTGCTCTCAGGTACTCTCCCGTCGGCATCGCCTCCCTGATCGCGGGGAAGATCGCGGACATCGGGAACCTGGAGGTGGTGGCCAGGCAGCTGGGCATGTACATGGTGACCGTCATCGTGGGCCTGGTGATCCACGGCGGCCTGATCCTTCCAGCCATATACTTTGCAATCACCAGAAAAAGCCCTTTCATTTTCTACCAGGGGATCTTTCAGGCCTGGATCACGGCTCTGGGCACCGCGAGCAGGTAGCACAGCCTGCAGGAAGTGTGTGTTTGTCTGTGTGTGTGTGTGTGTTCTCTGTTTGCGTGTGTGTTAACACATGTGTGTCACATGTTCCTTCTCTCAACATCTACTCCTCGGAGCAGCTGCGGTGGCCGCTGTGATTGATCGGCGTAGCCTGCTGCTCGCTTTCAGCTATCCGGGGGTTAATAACCTGAGGGTTGAAGATGTTAAGCGTCCGCGCAGACCAATCAGGACGGCGGAAGCCAAAATGTGTGTAAGCGCGGGCTATCATGGACGAGTCCATGTCGGACAGATCCCGCGTTGTAAAGGTCTCTAAGCCTTCTGGGATTAGGCGTCACCAGCAGCCACCCTGGCCTCGCCGTATCCCGTGCCGGCGCGGCGCGGCTCGGCGTCGCCGCTGAAAACCAACTGTCATTTTGGCACATTGCTGAGGCTTTAGTGAAAATGGGTAATCCTATCAACGTTTTCTCTAATTATATTACGACCCGAGCTTAGCAGGGCCCGGAATCAAATTCCTTTAATTCACATGCTGGAGGATTGCAGCAGTGGCCCGGCACCAGCTGTCAGGAGGCTGTCGGACGACTCAAATTTCCACTTTTTTTTTTGTTTCCCTACCCCAACTTCACCCCCTGACCTCCCTCCTCACCTCTGCACTCCTGTCTTCCACCACCTGTCTACCTATTTTATATCCTGCAGCAGACACTTTGCTGCACCTTTTCTCTTCTTCTTCTTCTTCCCTAACTCGCCATCTTGTGGGGCCTTTTTCTTCTTCTTCTTTTCCTTCTTCTTCTTCTTCTTCTCTCAGTGCAGGAACGTTGCCCGTCACCTTCCGCTGCCTGGAGGAGAATCTGAAGATCGATAAGCGCGTGACTCGCTTCGTGCTGCCCATCGGAGCCACCATTAACATGGACGGCACGGCGCTGTACGAGGCCGTGGCGGCCATCTTTATCGCCCAGATGAACGACATCTCCCTGGACAGCGGGCAGATCATCACCGTCAGGTGAGCCACATGGCGGCTGTAATGATGTTTTATGTCTTCATTTTGATTTGGAGACATTTCCAATACAATCAAATGTTTATGCAGCAGATTATTTTACATTTTATGGATTGAATTACGCTTTTTAACGTTCTTTTTTAGACCTCTGGGTCCCCTTTGTTCGCCAGTCCACAACAGCATTGTCAATATAAAACATCCAGAGTTCCTTCACATACATTATAAGAAGAAAAAAAAAAAAAAATCCCAAAACTTGAGTGTAAATATCACTTTCCCCTTTAATATTAACATTTCAAACGTGACTCAAGCTTCACAACACTTCCATGTAACGAGCTATTTGCTGTCCATCATTTTCACCAACAGCTGATTATGAGGGAACAAGAGGTCTCCGACTGAAAGTCACATGACATGATCTCAGCATTCTGATTGGCTGTTGCAAACATTAAAAGCCGGTTCAACCGTTCAAATAGTTTCGACTGAATGCAACTTTTAGGAATCCACACGCTGTTGCATGACAACGTTCCTGTAATGCAGAGAAAAACAAAATTCCTTCACATTTTCACGTGTCTTACATCAGTTTGAGGTCGTGTGCTTTAATGTCTCGATGTGTAGGAGCGACATCTTTAAGGAGGAAGTAAGATTTCACATTTCTGAGGTTGCAGCTAAACATTCGCGTCTGATTGGAACCAACCCGCTTGGATCCGACTCAGCTCCAACACAAACGAATACTCAGCACTTTGAAGCTGTTTATTCTTAGTCTTTCACCAACAAGCCGTTTTCACCACCGAATTCCAAAATCTAAATTTTCAAAAGGTCCGTTATGTCATCTGCGGTGGAGTTGTTGGAGGATAACATCCACATGTGGGGTGTAAATATTGTGATTGTCCAGTTTAACGTCCCAGTCACAGCGGGGTGCTAATTAGCGCTGCAGAGGACTGACGTGTAACGCAGAGCCTGCAGTCACATCTGGGACCAACATGAACTAATAGTGACTCTAATTGCAAACATGTCATGACAAGCAGCATTCCACTGAGTGGTAAAGATTTAAGTCTGAAAACTTGAAAGGAGTCTGGGAACATCAAGAGATTTGGTTTTGTTTGTAAAACACTTCTTTCATGCGAGCGTTGCACGTACGGATGCGGTGAAATAATTCACATGTAAATACCAGGTTTGTATCGCGCTTTACAAAAGTAGATGTTGGCTGCAGACATTGAACACCTCATATAGTGCATTAAGTGCCTTAAACTTGTATTCTCTCTCCTGACCACCAGGGGGCGACTCCTCTGGTTGTATAGAAGTCTATGCTTCATGTGTTAAAGCTCCATTCTCTCTCCTGACCACCAGGGGGTGACTCCTCTGGTTGTATAGAAGTCTATGCTTCATGTGTTAAAGCTGCATTCTCTCTCCTGACCACCAGGGGGCGACTCCTCTGGTTGTATAGAAGTCTATGCTTCATGTGTTAAAGCTCCATTCTCTCTCCTGACCACTAGGGGGTGACTCCTCTGGTTGTATAGAAGTCTATGCTTCATGTGTTAAAGCTGCATTCTCTCTCCTGACCACCAGGGGGCGACTCCTCTGGTTGTATAGAAGTCTATGCTTCATGTGTTAAAGCTCCATTCTCTCTCCTGACCACTAGGGGGTGACTCCTCTGGTTGTATAGAAGTCTATGCTTCATGTGTTAAAGCTGCATTCTCTCTCCTGACCACCAGGGGGCGACTCCTCTGGTTGTATAGAAGTCTATGCTTCATGTGTTAAAGCTGCATTCTCTCTCCTGACCACCAGGGGGAGACTCCTCTGGTTGTATAGAAGTATATGCTTCATGTGTTAAAGCTGCATTCTCTCTGCTGACTACCAGGGGGCGACTCCTCTGGTTGTATAGAAGTATATGCTTCATGTGTTAAAGCTGCATTCTCTCTGCTGACTACCAGGGGGCGACTCCTCTGGTTGTATAGAAGTCTATATGAATGACTCTACTTCTCTTGATGTATTCCCTCAGTAAACATTGTAAACATGAGTTTATGTCTCAATCTCTAGTTGCAAGTCTTCTTCAATACAGCATGATGTTCATTTAGTAA
>NC_136605.1:20550658-20568158 GCF_910589615.1 Taurulus bubalis
GAAGGGTTTTCTTTGTTATCGTTGGACGGAGCCAGGCTAGCTAAGTCTTTATGCTAAGCTAAGCTAACAGGCTGTCGCTTCTTATTTACCCTGCAGACATTAAAGCGGTATCGATCTTCTAATTTAACTCCCAAAATGTTGAACTGTTCCTTTAAAATAACCTTCGAGAATACCAACAGGTTCATGTGAATGAAAGACACACGCAAAAACCAGCAGACATTATTTTTTATAATTCTCTACCTTCGTTTATCTCTTTACATTTTCATCCCCGGTGCTCTTCTCTCATCGTGATGCTAATATTGTCGACATCATCTATGGTTTGTATTTCCTCGTTGTGGTCTGGTGTCTGAAAGGACGAGTTTTAGGCGAGATGCTGTTTTGATTTAGTTGTACGTTTTAAATTGACTAGTTTTAACTCTCATTGTTCATTCTTTAAATGCTTGTAAAATAACATCACCAGTCTCTCCCCCCCCACTTTCATTTTAGATTTAATTTCATCAACTGCCTCCCTGCGTCCTTAAGTCTGAACTCAGAATCACAGGTCCGGCTCATGTGTATATTGTATATGTAATAAAATCTTAGAGATTTATTTAAAATAACTGCGGTTCGTCTGTTTCCTCTGCTGCTTAAGCACAATCTGCGGAGGGATTTGCAGCCGGAAAGCGCTCGGCGACTAAGACGCAGGAAAAATCCAGCAGACGAATTTATTACTGGGTGGAAAAGTTGCAACAGACACACATCACACATGCGAGGCCGCGCTTACTGAACACGCTGATGAGACAAAGACACACGGAGATACCAGCACACATAATCCTCTCAGAGAAGAGTTAGAGACGGGCGAGGCCGCAGAGAGTGATGGATGATGGGAGAGGAATCGGAGGGCGGCAGATGGCCAGAAAGACGTCAATCCTTTTCATTCTTCCCAGACAGCAGAAGGGCACTGTGGGTAATTGCAAGCGGTGCTGACGTTGGACTCGGGTCCCTGCACGTCAGAGAGTCAGGGGTCGGTTTAGACGCTGCATGCAGGTCAGCACAGATCTGGAAACTGACAATGTGTCGAGGTTTTTTTTTCTTCTGCAAAATGTGTGTAATGCGTCTGCGGTGGCGATGTTTGTGGAGCGAAAAGCTCTAATCTGTCCGGTAGCATGACACGAGGATACCACACCAATCTGAGGGGACGGGGAGGTCAGCAATTTAATCACTGCAGTGTGTGTGTGTGTGTGTGTGTGTGTGTGTGTGTGTGTGTGTGTGTGTGTGTGTGTGTGTGTGTGTGTGTGTGAGTGTCCGAAACACTTTCCATTTTCTTTACTTTGGCTCAAGTCGAACATATTCTTTGACTTTATAGTTGTTGTTATGAGACCCCAAAAAAGGATGTTAATTTCTTTTTTTTTTACTAAATAAGTCACGGATAAAAACAAACATTGGTCGTGGGATACAATTTCTAATTCATGTACTTGTAATTATAGGTTTCATATCTAATCTAATTGGTCATTTTGAAAATTGCAGTTAAAAAAAAGTCTGTTTTCTTTTTGATAAACTTTAAAAACAACGTAAAAATTTGAGTTATGCCGATGGAAATAATACGTAATTGATCTTTGGCTGCTAACAACGTCTTTATCAAAAAATCTGAAGTTTTCCTCCATTAATTACGTGAGAAACAAACTAAGAAACTTCCAAGTTCATTTCAAACACGACACTATATTTAACCAGCGTATGTTGACACGTCTAAAACCGACAAAAGAATAAGTTTGGGAACAGAAAACAAGTGTCGGTATTTGTAGAGTTAAGATTGAAAGTATGTAACAGGATGCGGTAACAGCTGTGGGATCAGAAATGGTGGTTTTAATGGGTTTCCATGGAGACATTTGAGTCCTTAAGCAGTTAATTTGGGCTACAAAGCTTATTATAGACTTATTATAGGAGCTAAAAACACTAAAATAAATGAAAGAACCCACAAATGTCCCAATGTGCAATGTAACCCAATGAAATCACAATTCACTTTAATCTGCTTCCAGTTTGGTACAATATTGATTATATAGTCTTTATCTTTATTTGTTAATAACATGCAATATAAAAAAGAACACAACGTGAGTCATCTGGATCGCGTGGCATTCATGAACGTGATCATTTCTGTTCCTTCGGTTGGTCCTGACGTCTCTCGTGTCACATTACTGTGAATTAAATCCAGCGGCAGCAGGAGTGAGACAGATGTCCTGGTTTCCACGACACAGTCTGACATCTAGAGGCGGGATCACTCATCACATGTGTCGTGCACACGGCTTCACCGCACACTCCGTGCTGCACAACATCTCTTCCTATACCCTTTGCACCGAGAGCAGCCGGCCCTCTCGTGGTGCTTTTAAAACGGTGTTTAGATTCTGCACAGCGAGTCACGTGGAAGGAATTCACAAAATCCATGACCAGGGGTGATTAAAATATGATCTTTATTAAATAAAGGAAGACATGTGTGTATACATATGCACAGTCACATCTGTCTTTATGACTATATGCAGGTCGCACTACATCCACACAGTCAAAACGACGTATAAAAGTATCTCATATTCACTTCCTTTAGGCTGCAAAAGGTTTCTTAACTCTGCGTAAAATTCATATCAGTTCAAACAATGACAAGGATTTGCAAAACAGCATCAAAAGCCTGCAAAATAACCAATTTATCTGCTGCATGTCTAACTAAATCTCCAACATCATGCTTGAATCTGTGTATTTAGCTGTATTGTAGTGGAGTAAATGATATGGATCAAATATCTTATGTACAATTTTGATCACAGTTTCTCCTCCAAAAAGCTGTTTTCCAATATTTTTTAACTTTTCATAGTGAGAATGAAACATTGTATGAATGAAAAAATGTAGATAAAGAAGGATTACTTCACAGAGTTGGTCTTAGAAAGTATTCGCAGACAGTTCGATGAATGCAGGGACGACGTATTCTTGAAGGCCAACAAGGAAGTAGTAGCATCACACTGGTTCCCTCCACAAAAAGCCAATGGGATCTTTCTACTGGTTTCTGAATCATTACAGAAAATCAACGTTTCTTCAGCAAGATAATCTTCACACATGAACCCACTTTCATGACCTTTGAAGCGCGAATGCAACCTGCAGAAGTACAAAAATGCTATCGTTAGCTTATAATGCTAGTGTTAGCTTATAAACTACATCCCCCGGTCACATGACTTCACCGTAACATGAAACACAACTGATGTCATATTTAGCCGCCTTTTTTGAGACACGTAAAAGCTTCACGAGTTTACGTTTTTTTACTGTGTTTTATTTGTCAACCACATATCTTATTTCATTTGCATTTAACCAAAAACTAATGATGACAAACGCGGTGCGGCCCGCCGTCGCCTCGCACCATCAGAGTTCAGCGTGGCTTCGGTCACCGATAAAAGAAAATGTCAGCCGGCTCATCGTCTCTCTCCACACATGCAGGCCTGCAGGCTGTATCCGTTACGCTGCTGTGTGTAACATGCAAACTGGCCTCGGACCAACGGCATGAACTCAGTCTGCGCCGCCGATCTCTTTGTGGTCGACGTCAGCGGCGGATTACAACCGGTGCATTTCTGCCATAACTCTGACGAGAACAGGGCGCCGACACCCGCGCCGCCGTACGATTAGCTTCCGTACGGCGGCGGCTAACAGCATCACATGCATGAGCACTGAATGCTGCTTTCTCACACTTTACATTGTCACGTTTCTGCAACACATTACACACACAAAAACATTCGCTAACGTGGTAATTTTCCTTTTTTACATTTAAGATGTTTTGCAGGCATGGTGACTTTCTTTTTCTGTTTTTAAAGACATTATCAGATTCCTCAAATATTCCTTCAGCTGGCACGAAGCATCGTCCATCTGCTGCACAGTAAAAAGTTATAAAAAATATATATTTTTAACTTGCTTTCCAAGCTGTAACTCTTTTATTCAACCGAACAAAGATGGCTGTAACTTGCTGACACTTCATATTACAGGTTCTCTCTGAAGTTTCTTTGAAAAGAATACATAGTTTGGTAATAATGATATTATTTATTACTAATTGCCAGTGTAACTGAGATAGTGTTTCAGTCAATGCACAGAAAGTTACCTGAACATGAATAAACTGTGCAAAAACAAAGCATACATGTCTATATATAGGGAGAATAGAGCTTCCAATAATACTAAGACATGTATTGACTGAATATTAATTGACTGAATATTAACTTGGGTTTAAATCAAGGTTTTCTTTTAGGGAAATTCCTAATTTGCTATATTTCATATTGTTATTTTCAGAAAACTTCCCAGGAAATTATGGACCCGTAAAATTAAGTAATAGCTCAAACTTTTACCATTTAATTCATTAAATTCTTACCCAAAACGAGCAAAAAGGCTTATTTGTTTTTGAGTCCGAACATAAATCTACTTTATTGTGCAGCAGGTGGAATATGTTTTTTATTTGAGCCGAGCAGATGATTATTTGAGGACTTTGAGGCCATGTCTTAAACACAGCGGTAAGTTTTGTCAAACAACCTGCAGGCTTTTTCAAAACATCAGATTTTATTTATTCATTGAGAAAAACAGATTTTTACTGTAAAAAAACAAACAAAAAAAAGAGTCAAACAAAACCAAGCAAAAGCCTCAAACGTAATAAATTAGAGCGTAAATCATTGCAAGTCTTTGCAAGGCATGTGGAAGGGTCCTCGGTATCTTTGTACTCTCCTCCTCCAGCGTTAAACGTCCGACCTCCTCTCTGTTAAACCTGAGTGACCATGTTTTCGTTGAGGTAGAAGTTCATCCCTCTGCGCCTGCCAGCTTCCTGTCCGGTGCAAAGCCCCGCCAGGAGAGCACCATTGAGCGGCGGGCAGATGGCCCTGCTGTGCTGCCCGTACAGGGGTGCAATATCCCCCATGTGTTCGTGGCCCTCGCCCTCTCTTTCCTCGTACTCCCCCTCTTCGTCGCCCTCTCCCTCCCAGAGCGACGTGGTCACGTGTTTGTAACCCGTCGATTCCTCGCACTCCGACTCGCGGTGGTAGAAATAGCTGAAGTTGGACACGATGACGGGCACCGGCAGCGAGATGGTGAGCACGCCGGCGATGGCGCACATGGAGCCCACCAGCTTGCCCCCGACCGTCTCCGGGTACATGTCCCCGTAGCCGACCGTGGTCATGGTCACCACGGCCCACCAGAACGCCTCGGGGATGCTGGTGAACGCCGTCTCGGGGCTGTCCACCTCCGCGAAGTAGGCGGCGCTCGAAAAGAGTATGACTCCGATGAAGAGGAAGAAGATGAGCAGGGCGAGCTCTCGGAGGCTGGCCTTCAGCGTCTGGCCCAGGATCTGGAGGCCCTTGGAGTGACGCGAGAGCTTGAAGATCCTGAAGACCCTCACCAGCCGGATGACCCGGATGAGGGCCAGGGACACCGAGGGCGGCGCGCCTTTGTCCTTGGCCAGCTCCGTGCCAATGGTGACGAAGTAGGGAATGATGGCGAAGAAGTCGATGGTGTTCATGACGTCTTTGAAGAAGTGCAGCTTGCTCGGAGCGCAGATCAAGCGCACGATGAGTTCGAAGGAGAACCAGATGATGCAGATGGTCTCCACGATGAAGAAGGGGTCCTGGAAGGGGTTGAAGGGGGGCGCGACCAAGATGGTTTCGTTCGCGATGGTCGGGTGAGGCATGGGGATGAATTGCTGTAAAACAACAACGAAAAAGTGGTTACAGTTGCACTCCACATCATATCATGTGCTGTTCATCAAACACGAGCTGGGAAATACGAGAATAAAAGGGGGGGAAGGTAAGGCTATAATAAATGTCTCCATGGAGACGGTGTCTACAGGAGAGGAAACAAGGACAGAGGATCAGTGAGAAGAGGCAATTATTCTTAAAGTTTGTCCTCAGCACATTCGGAGTATGACACCTGTCATCGGGGTCTGATCGAGCCTGTGAGATCTGTGATACGGTGCTAACTTTCCCCTCCTCTCCATTTTCACTCCAGCGGCTTTATTTTTCCTCTTATATAAATCAGATTCTCTATATTTAAACACACACACACACAAAAACATTAAGTACATGTGACGCTGGGTTGCGTTACAGCGGCAACGGCCCGCGGCATCCGACACTTCCTTTAACTGGGCTGCTTGTTTTTTTCTGGGAAGTAGGTGCGGGTCTGAAATGGCTGGGCATTAGTGTCTTTTAACAAGTTAGATAGAGTTACTGCGAGCTGCCGGTGCCCTCCCGGCACATATTGTCCCCGGCGCTATGTGTATTAATATGTTTTTATGCGTTTCCCTCTGTTCCAGCTCATGCCCCGGAGTCTCTTCACGCCAACAAAACTGTCTGCAACATTTACCGAGTTAATTATATGACTGACACCGCTTGGCCTTATTAAGCATTATAAAAAGGTGGGGCAATTGCGTTTTGAGATCAAGTTTTGAGATCTCTGCCTCTGAGATCTCTGCCTCTGAGATTTCTGCCAGCACTAGAAAATACAGTAGCTCTGATGACAACTGGAGACCGGCCAGCGATTCCTGGACTTTACAGCTCGGGCCTCGGTGTCGGTCTGCCTGTTGGCCCAGACTGAAATACTTCAACAAATATTGGATAGATTGCAAATACATTTTTAACAAACATTCCATGGTTCCCAGAGGATGAACCCTAGAGATGCTTAGTTTGTGCTTTAACGCTAACTAGCAAATGTCAGCATGTTAACACACGTAACTAACAGACATCAGCATGTTAGCACGCTGAAGCATTTAGCTCACAGCCCATGGAAAGAGAATAGGAGTCGATCGGTAGCAGGACGGTCAAAGTGGCGGCCATTTTTACGTCGTAGCGGGCTAATGTACGTAAAACAACTCACTGAGAGGAGGTTTTGCAGTAACTACTAAAAATGAGCAGTGGAGTAAAAATGTTATGAAGCACAGAGAGCCAAAGTAAATGATTTTAAAGGTGCAAGATCTGCGATCGGGAGCATTTTAACCTCTCAGCGGTGCTAACAGCGCTAACAGAGCTAACTACTGACAGAGCTAACGGTGTTTACCTGAGGGGGAACCGGGCCCATTCACATTCACCTAAATGTTATTTGGGTGGAGGCAAAACTGTCTAATAGATTTTAGAAAGCTCATAGATTGTTGTGATTTAAAAAGACACGTAGCTTGTCGAACAGCACCAACAACATTCACGTCGGTTAGATTTTCACCACCACCTGGCGAGTGAGTGATAGCGTGAGGACGGCCGTGCATGCAGGGTTTTGTTTTGTTTGTGTAACCTCCAAATCACATGATACATATATATCCTTATATGTATATGAGTAAAGGAGCAGTGTTGGTGGTGACGGGGACGTAATCCAGCGAGCGCGGCAGCGGTGTCACTTCTGCTGCCCGGACCTCCAGAATGCGCCTCAGTCTCCAGGCTACAGGAGTGTCGGCGAGGCTAATTTCATTTCACGGCGGTCATCAGAAAAGCCGATCTGACCGTGAGCCTCTTTTCCATCCTGTTTTTCAGCTCGTAGCCGATGAGTCACCGCGTTTATTAATACGGACATTCGTTTATGTGTTGATGTGCTCTTAGGGTTGTCCTTCCTCTATATTTAGCCCTTTAGCTCTCTAAGGGGTAACGTGAGACAAGGGCATCTCCTTTCCTTTCCTTTCACTTCACACGCCTTTTTTACCTCTAACTCATTCCACACTCTCGCTCTCTCTCGTCTCGATAACCTCTGAAGTATCCACACAAACACGAATGTGCTTGTGGCTTCTGGCAGTCGTCCCCGAGTGGCCGACAAGGCATCTGATCTCCCAACGTAGACCTCCAGTCAAACCCTGCGCTCGTCTTTCCTCGCTCTTGTTTTTCCACCGGTTTAACTGCCCTGCTCATCTCCTCCGTCTCAATCTGCGTGGATCAGATTTAACGACAAGTCCAAAATAATCTCAAGGGGAGAAACTCCTTACACTTCTATGTCCGCTGCTTTCCCCTCCACTCAATCTTAATTCTTAGTTTCTAACCGTCCCTGAGGTTTTTACTCTCCCTTATGCCGCAAGGGCTGGTTCCTGTTCGACAAGGTGACACCTGTCAGCGCACTTTGTCCCGTCTAGGTTCACCTAATCGCTCTCTCACAGTGTAAACCTCTGATCTCTTGGCACCCTGTCAGCTACCTCCATGCATGACCTCCGCCTGCAGCTTTGAGTGAATCCTCTCTGTCTTAACCCGGATGTGTCGGCACCGTGCCGCCCGTCCTCACCTCCCTCTGCTCCTTCTCGTTCCTGAACTCGGGCAGAGTCTCCAGGCAGAAGATGAGAATGGAGAGCACGATGACCATGACGCTGATGATGGCGATGATCCGAGCTCCGCTGGAGGACTCCGGATACTCAAACAGCATCCAGAGGCGCCGCTGCAAGTCATTGGCGGGCAAGGGCCTCTCCTCCTCCTTGGGGAAGCCCTCGTCCGCCTTGTACCGGTCGATGGTCTCCTCTCCGAGCTCGTAGAAGCGCAGCTCCTCCAGGAACATGTCCAGGGGGACGTTGGCGGGCCGCCGCAGCCTCCCGCCGGACTGGTAGAAGTACAGGATGGCGTCGAAGCAGACGCGGCTCCTGTCCAGGAAGAGCTCGTTCCGCACGGGGTCGAAGTAGCGGATGCGACGCTGGGGGTCGCCCAGCAGGGAGTCGGGGAACTGGGAGAGGGTCCGGATCTGGGTCTCGTAGCGCATCCCCGCCACGTTGATGGCCAGACGCTCGGCCAGAGCCCAGCCGCTCCTCGACGGACAGCGGCGCTTCTCCTTCTTGGCCTCGTCGCTCGGCTCCTTCCCGCTGATCTCCTTCTCCAGATTGTTGTGCTTGTCTTTGGTCCACTTTTCTTCATCGCCGACCTCCTCGGCCTTCTGGTTTTCTTTTGTCTCCCCTCCTCTTCCTCCTCTTCCTCCTCCTCCTCCTTTGTCTTGAAGATCCATCACTTAGTCTCTCTTTCTCGTGTTTCTCGTCTTACTTTTCTCGTCTCTTCTCTCTGTGAACAAAACAACAGAACAGTGAAACATCTATGAAAGCCAAAAAGAAAGCACATAAAGGTTATGAATAACAAATGCATGGTCCCTTAGTTGTTAGGTTGTGTCATAAAATCCAACGATCAGGAAAACATCCTCATTCTACATTATTTCCCCAGAATATTTGAATTTTAATTAAATATTAAAATCAAATCTGTGCGTTTTCTCTGTGAATTCAGCCTAATATTTTATTGGACAACAGAAAATAAAACATATTTGATTTGTATTTGCTTGAATTTTGTGATTGACAGAGTGATTTTAATTTTCAAATAATTAAAACACTGACCAAACAAAGCAGAATTTTCGATGAAATTTTCCCCTATGTTGGACATCAACGAGAAGATGTATTATATTATATATATTGTTTTATATATATTATGTATACTGTAAATAACATCATGCAAACACCGTGCAACAAGCTCCAGACATGCGGTCGGCTTCACGCTCATCACCAGTTTATCAGCATTTCCAGTTCTCCCAGTGGAAACCTCCTCTCACCAGTTCTCCCAGTGGAAGCCTCCTCTCACCAGTTCTCCCAGTGGAAGCCTCCTCTCACCAGTTCTCCCAGTGGAAACCTCCTCTCACCAGTTCACCCAGTGGAAACCTCCTCTCACCAGTTCTCCCAGTGGAAACCTCCTCTCACCAGTTCACCCAGTGGAAACCTCCTCTCACCAGTTCTCCCAGTGGAAACCTCCTCTCACCAGTTCTCCCAGTGGAAGCCTCCTCTCACCAGTTCTCCCAGTGGAAACCTCCTCTCACCAGTTCACCCAGTGGAAACCTCCTCTCACCAGTTCTCCCAGTGGAGGCCTCCTCTCACCAGTCCGCCTGCCAGAGCCGCCGATCCAGACTAATCACACCTCCGGAGAGTGGCCATGACTCTGTGTGTCTCCCGCTGCACCTCCACCTCAGGGTGCCGCCGCTTGGTCTGACCTTTCCCCTCTTTGTGTGCCAGTGCTCTCATCGCGGGGTCCAGACAGGAGGAGGGGAGGTGGCAGCAGCGTGGCTCCCTCAGGGGCTGCTGGCGTTAATCTGCAGCGCGGGTGGAGTTCAGATAGTTAACGCTTGTTTGTAGGTCACTCACGGTCTTCGCTTGTGCTCGCTCTCACGCTCGGCGCGACCCCGGGGAATGCTGTCGGGCCGAAATTCAATCTTCGACATCTCCTCCTCCAAAAGCACCGCTGCCGCTCCCCCCGACAACCCTACACTTTTTCTCTGCCCTCAACAACTCTTACTGTCAGAAAATGTCAACCTCTTAACCTCTCTCTCACTCTTAAGCATACTGTACATATTTACCTGCATGTGTGCACGTTAACTGCTCACTCACATAGCAGAGGTCAAAACTATTATGGAGAAAAAAATATTAAGATTTACCACGAATATGTGGATTTTTCTGCTTTCATAGCTTTGCTTTCATCGTCTGTTTTTTAATTGGCTACTTGACTGTGGTTTGTGCAGAATTGTCCACAAATTCAAAACAGGGCAAATGAAACTTGACCTGCCGGTCCAGCCGTCATTTTGAATTAAATATAAATCTGGATGTCTGTGGTTATTTTAGACGCTTCATGAAGTCTACACTCAAGCATGTGTGGCACAGGCCTAGGGGGGCAAACAGTCAGGGGCCTCCCTTGCTTTAAACGTACCATAGAGACACAAAATGACACAAAACTACTACAAAGAGACACAGAACTACTGCAAAGAGAAACAAAACTACTGCAAAGAGAAACAAAACTACTGCAAAGAGAAACAAAACTACTGCAAAGAGACACAGAACTACTGCAAAGAGAAACAAAACTACTACAAAGAGACACAGAACTACTGCAAAGAGAAACAAAACTACTGCAAAGAGACACAGAACTACTGCAAAGAGAAACAGAACTACTGCAAAGAGAAACAAAACTACTGCAAAGAGACACAGAACTACTGCAAAGAGAAACAAAACTACTGCAAAGAGACACAGAACTACTGCAAAGAGAAACAGAACTACTGCAAAGAGAAACAGAACTACTGCAAAGAGACACAAAACTACTGCAAAGAGAAACAGAACTACTGCAAAGAGACACAAAACTACTGCAAAGAGACACAAAACTACTGCAAAGAAACAAAACTACTACAAAAGGGACACAAAACTACTGCAAAGAGAAACAAAACTACTGCAAAGAGACACAAAATGGCTACAAAGAGAAACAAAACTACTGCAGACACAAAACTACTGCAAAGAGACACAAAACTACTGCAAAGAAACACAAAACTACTGCAAAGAAAAACAGAACTACTGCAAAGAGACACAAAACTACTGCAAAGAGACACAAAACTACTGCAAAGAAACACAAAATTACTGCAAAGAGAAACAGAACTACTGCAAAGAGAAACAAAACTACTGCAAAGAGACACAAAACTACTGCAAAGAGACACAAAACTACTACTTAGAGACACAAAACTACTGCAAAGAAACACAAAACTACTGCAAAGAGAAACAGAACTACTGCAAAGAGAAACAAAACTACTGCAAAGAGACACAAAACTACTGCAAAGAGACACAAAACTACTGCAAAGAGACACAAAACTACTGCAAAGAGAAACAGAACTACTGCAAAGAGACACAAAACTACTGCAAAGAAACAAAACTACTACAAAAGGGACACAAAACTACTACAAAGAGACACAAAACTACTGCAAAGAGAAACAAAACTACTGCAAAGAGACACAAAATGACTACAAAGAGAAACAAAACTACTGCAGACACAAAACTACTGCAAAGAGACACAGAACTACTGCAAAGAGAAACAAAACTACTACAAAGAGACACAGAACTACTGCAAAGAGAAACAAAACTACTGCAAAGAGACACAGAACTACTGCAAAGAGAAACAGAACTACTGCAAAGAGAAACAAAACTACTGCAAAGAGACACAGAACTACTGCAAAGAGAAACAAAACTACTGCAAAGAGACACAGAACTACTGCAAAGAGAAACAGAACTACTGCAAAGAGAAACAGAACTACTGCAAAGAGACACAAAACTACTGCAAAGAGAAACAGAACTACTGCAAAGAGACACAAAACTACTGCAAAGAGACACAAAACTACTGCAAAGAAACAAAACTACTACAAAAGGGACACAAAACTACTGCAAAGAGAAACAAAACTACTGCAAAGAGACACAAAATGGCTACAAAGAGAAACAAAACTACTGCAGACACAAAACTACTGCAAAGAGACACAAAACTACTGCAAAGAAACACAAAACTACTGCAAAGAAAAACAGAACTACTGCAAAGAGACACAAAACTACTGCAAAGAGACACAAAACTACTGCAAAGAAACACAAAACTACTGCAAAGAGAAACAGAACTACTGCAAAGAGAAACAAAACTACTGCAAAGAGACACAAAACTACTGCAAAGAGACACAAAACTACTACTTAGAGACACAAAACTACTGCAAAGAAACACAAAACTACTGCAAAGAGAAACAGAACTACTGCAAAGAGAAACAAAACTACTGCAAAGAGACACAAAACTACTGCAAAGAGACACAAAACTACTGCAAAGAGACACAAAACTACTGCAAAGAGAAACAGAACTACTGCAAAGAGACACAAAACTACTGCAAAGAAACAAAACTACTACAAAAGGGACACAAAACTACTACAAAGAGACACAAAACTACTGCAAAGAGAAACAAAACTACTGCAAAGAGACACAAAATGACTACAAAGAGAAACAAAACTACTGCAGACACAAAACTACTGCAAAGAAACACAAAACTACTGCAAAGAGAAACAGAACTACTGCAAAAAGACACAAAACTACTGCAAAGAGACACAAAACTACTGCAAAGAAACACAAAACTACTGCAAAGAGAAACAGAACTACTGCAAAGAGAAACAAACTACTGCAAAGAGAAACAGAACTACTGCAAAGAGACACAAAACTACTGCAAAGAGACACAAAACTACTGCAAAGAGACACAAAACTACTACAAAGAGACACAAAACTACTACAAAGAGAAACAAAACTACTGCAAAGAGACACAAAACTACTGCAAAGAGAAACAGAACTACTGCAAAGAGACACAAAACTACTGCAAAGAGACACAGAACTACTGCAAAGAGAAACAGAACTACTGCAAAGAGAAACAGAACTACTGCAAAGAGACACAAAACTACTGCAAAGAGAAACAGAACTACTGCAAAGAGACACAAAACTACTGCAAAGAGACACAAAACTACTGCAAAGAAACAAAACTACTACAAAAGGGACACAAAACTACTGCAAAGAGAAACAAAACTACTGCAAAGAGACACAAAATGGCTACAAAGAGAAACAAAACTACTGCAGACACAAAACTACTGCAAAGAGACACAAAACTACTGCAAAGAAACACAAAACTACTGCAAAGAGAAACAGAACTACTGCAAAGAGACACAAAACTACTGCAAAGAAACACAAAATTACTGCAAAGAGAAACAGAACTACTGCAAAGAGACACAAAACTACTGCAAAGAGACACAAAACTACTACTTAGAGACACAAAACTACTGCAAAGAAACACAAAACTACTGCAAAGAGACACAAAACTACTGCAAAGAGACACAAAACTACTGCAAAGAGACACAAAACTACTGCAAAGAGAAACAGAACTACTGCAAAGAGACACAAAACTACTGCAAAGAAACAAAACTACTACAAAAGGGACACAAAACTACTACAAAGAGACACAAAACTACTGCAAAGAGAAACAAAACTACTGCAAAGAGACACAAAATGACTACAAAGAGAAACAAAACTACTGCAAAGAGACACAAAACTACTGCAAAGAAACACAAAACTACTGCAAAGAGAAACAGAACTACTGCAAAAAGACACAAAACTACTGCAAAGAGACACAAAACTACTGCAAAGAAACACAAAACTACTGCAAAGAGAAACAGAACTACTGCAAAGAGAAACAAAACTACTGCAAAGAGAAACAGAACTACTGCAAAGAGAAACAAAACTACTGCAAAGAGAAACAGAACTACTGCAAAGAGACACAAAACTACTGCAAAGAGACACAAAACTACTGCAAAGAGACACAAAACTACTACAAAGAGACACAAAACTACTACAAAGAGAAACAAAACTACTGCAAAGAGACACAAAACTACTGCAAAGAGAAACAGAACTACTGCAAAGAGACACAAAACTACTGCAAAGAGACACAGAACTACTGCAAAGAGAAACAGAACTACTGCAAAGAGAAACAGAACTACTGCAAAGAGACACAAAACTACTGCAAAGAGAAACAGAACTACTGCAAAGAGACACACAACTACTGCAAAGAGACACAAAACTACTGCAAAGAAACAAAACTACTACAAAAGGGACACAAAACTACTGCAAAGAGACACAAAATGGCTACAAAGAGAAACAAAACTACTGCAGACACAAAACTACTGCAAAGAGACACAAAACTACTGCAAAGAAACACAAAACTACTGCAAAGAGAAACAGAACTACTGCAAAGAGACACAAAACTACTGCAAAGAAACACAAAATTACTGCAAAGAGAAACAGAACTACTGCAAAGAGACACAAAACTACTGCAAAGAGACACAAAACTACTACTTAGAGACACAAAACTACTGCAAAGAAACACAAAACTACTGCAAAGAGACACAAAACTACTGCAAAGAGACACAAAACTACTGCAAAGAGACACAAAACTACTGCAAAGAGAAACAGAACTACTGCAAAGAGACACAAAACTACTGCAAAGAAACAAAACTACTACAAAAGGGACACAAAACTACTACAAAGAGACACAAAACTACTGCAAAGAGAAACAAAACTACTGCAAAGAGACACAAAATGACTACAAAGAGAAACAAAACTACTGCAAAGAGACACAAAACTACTGCAAAGAAACACAAAACTACTGCAAAGAGAAACAGAACTACTGCAAAAAGACACAAAACTACTGCAAAGAGACACAAAACTACTGCAAAGAAACACAAAACTACTGCAAAGAGAAACAAAACTACTGCAAAGAGAAACAGAACTACTGCAAAGAGACACAAAACTACTGCAAAGAGACACAAAACTACTGCAAAGAGACACAAAACTACTACAAAGAGACACAAAACTACTACAAAGAGAAACAAAACTACTGCAAAGAGACACAAAACTACTGCAAAGAGACACAAAACTACTACAAAGAGACACAAAACTACAACAAAGAGAAACAAAACTACTACAAAGAGACACAAAACTACAACAAAGAGACACAAAACTACAACAAAGAGAAACAAAACTACTACAAAGAGACACAAAACTACTATAAAGAGACACAAAACTACTACAAAGAGACACAAAACTACTATAAAGAGACACAAAACTACTACAAAGAGACACAAAACTACAACAAAGAGACAACACAACAAAAAAGAGAGTCTAAAAACTATAAAGTCTTCTTCTTCTATAAATTTGACTGGCGGATCACAACCAATTTGCCCAGGTGCATACCGCCACCTACTGTACCGGAGTGTGCAGATTCAGGAATAACTGTTCTAACTAACTAAGAAACACACAAAAGAATAAAACCAAACCAAACCAATAAAACAAATAGAAACAAAAAAAACAACAACAACAAAGCAACTCAAAGCAACAAAACAAAACCCCAAAACTACCCATTAACAGCCCATCTACTTAACAAACAAACAAACCTATCCCTAAATCCTGCGTCCTAGTCCTGTATCTTTGGCAAATCGCAACAGAGCCCTATAACCCTCATGACCCACCTGGTTCGCTGCCAGAACTCCCTCCAGACTCCACCTCCGTCCCAGCTGACACATTTTTGCCTTCAAAAGTTTCCTTTCAGAGTTATATTTCCGACACTTCATAATAATATGCTCCACATCCTCAGTCTCACTACAAAAATTACACTTATCTGTTCCCACTTTTGCCATTAGAAGCAGAGTTGCATTCAGTCCTGTGTGTCCCAATCTCAGCCTTGATATGATTACCTCCTCTCTCCGACACTTCCCTTTGAAAAACATTCATGGATTTTTGTATATTGTGATAGTGCCTTCCTTTGCAGTTGTTGTCCCACTCCCTCTGCCATAATTCCCTCACTGTCTCTCTAATAACCCTATAAAGTCAGTGTGTCTGGTTGCTTTTGTGTATTTGTGCAGTAAAACTACAGTTCACAAAACAGGAAGCCCTTTGCAAATGTTGCATTCAAATACTATGAGTAAATTCCACTTTCATAAATCCAGCTGTTAACTTAAAGAAGAATGAAAATCAGTTTTTAGGGGGTTTTTTTAGCCTTGCAAGCGAAGTGACTCTCGTTCAGTTGTTTGAGTTTTTTTAGATTCTTTGGTGTAGAAAGAAATATCAACAACTATAAATGGATGATGACATTTGGGGTGACGAGAGGAAGAATCCTACAGACTTTGGTAATACCTCGATGTTTCCTTTATGCAGGTCAAGTGCAGACACAGTTGACAACATGCATGTCTTCATGTAGCAGCCATAAAAGCTTTCATGTCATTGTTTTTCCAGGGTGTGGCAATAGAGTTTCAATGTCCTCTATTTAAATTCACAATTTGGTGATTCAATTTCGTTTTTTTGAGTGAACCAGGTGATTTCCAATACTAGCAACGGCACCTGAAGGCAGCAGAGCAAACCCCATGATTTGGTTGATCTTTGAACTCATGAGGAACGCGAGAGGAAGAGGAAGAGGAAGAGGATCCGGATAATTAGGGAAGAGGACACACACTTCCTGGTCTTCGTCACGCGCTGTGCAGCATGCGCTCTGAGGCGTTCAAAGACCGATACTTGTGATCAGAAGCAGCCGAGATGTCGCTCCGATACCACAACAAAGTGGTCATTGTGACCGGGGGATCCAAAGGGATTGGAAGAGGGATTGTCAAAGTGTTTGGTGAGTATATTTTATTTATAACGTGGGTTCCTGTGTGATCTGCGCATGACGTGTCAACATAAAACTTTTTTTTTATTTATTAAATTTGTGCTTGCAGTGGAGAATGGAGCCAAAGTGGTGTTCTGTGCAAGAGGAGGTGAGTAAACTTTACATTCAGGGTTTCACAATCAAAGTCAACATCAAGTGATAGAAGAAGATCTTTATGCACAAAAAAAAGAAATAACAAAGTCTGAAAATACTCCATTAGGTAGTATAACAGTCCTGCTTTCAAAATGGTACAAAGTGGCACAAAAGTATTAAAAGTATTTTAAGAACAGAACAGAAACACTGTTCACATTCGTTGTACATTGTTTTATTGGTTATTGTTATTACTGCTTAATGCTATAATTTGTCAATGTAGCTGATGTTATAGGAACTTTATATACAATTGTAATAATAAAACACTGTCTGCATCTTATTTTATAAGCTTTTTACATTGATTATTGATTCTAGGTAGATATACAAGTCCTTCACAATTGTACTTAAGTACAGGAGTCGTACTGAAAGACATTAAAGA